>NW_019392643.1:1779847-2053469 GCF_000648675.2 Cimex lectularius
TCTCTCTCTCTCTCTCTCTCTCCTCCCTTCACTCTCTCTCTCTCTCTCTCTCTCTCTCTGTATCATTCTTTCTTTTTTTTCTCTCTCCTAACTCTTCACAAAATATCTCACTCCCTCACTCTTTCTTGCTCTCTCTCACTCTCTCTCTCTCTCCCTCTCTCTCTCTCTCTCTCCCTCTCTCTCTCTCTCTCTGTTTCAGTCATTTTTTCTTTCTCACCCTTTCTCTTTTTTTTCTCTTTCGCCGTTTTATTACATGTCTCACTTTTGTGCCTCGATCTTCCTAGTCTCGCTGGTTTTCAGTGAGCAAAATTTTGCATTTGTTACTAAATATGAGTATCTATGTCAATCAATTATTTTTTGCTGTGTAAAGCCTTAACCCCTTTTTAATGTGAAGTATTCAATGCAATGTTATATAATATTCAATGCGCACGCAACTTCTTTGGATCAATTGGCGATAAAACACTTCGGAATTCACACATGCCGTTAACAAACTCGTAAAATAAAACACTCATGGAAGTTGATTCACAAATTAAATTTTTAGACATTTTGTTACAATAACCACACTCTCTCTCTCTCTCTCTCAAAAAAAAAAAAAAGACTATAATTTTACGGTTTTATATAATAAGTAAGACAATACGAAAACCTGTAATATTAGAGGCGGAAGAAAATTCTAAAAAAATTTCAATTGTGTTTGAGTGAGTTTTAGAAAGAAAGTCGATTGATGTCAACGTCTTTCAAAAAATTGGAATATTTTTATCTATTTAAAGCCCATCGGGGTCAATCGATAATTGTCTACTTATACTTCCTTCGACCAGGACTCCGTTCGAGGACAACTCATCCATCCCGAGACGGAGCTACAAAACTAGGACGTACCGGGCAGATCGATGATGGTTCGGCCCCTTTTCAATACCGTTAAATTTGATATTTGCAAAACAACACCACGAGGAAAACGTTTTACCTATTACAAAAAAATTTACAATATTAAATAAAAAGCTTCATTTATACTTTTAGCATTATTTACGACTTTTACAACTTCATAAACGACATACACATACACACAAAATGAATGAAGTGTGTCAAGATTGTTAAAACATTACAATTAATTAAGGTTTTTAGTTGAGATGAAAAAACGTTAATGGCACGAGCGGGATTCGAACCCACGATCTTCGGCTAGATACGCCGCTGCTCTACCACTTGAGCTATCGTGTTCTCATCCACTCGGACATCAACTTCCTATCTCAACNATAAAGAAAATGTTTTTCTGAAACCTACATCACACCCGACCGCATCTCACGATATCTGAATAACTATCGATTAACGGTCACTAATCTCTACACAAAATATAGAACGTTGAATTGAATTATGTAGAAACTATAAAATGCTTAGGTCCTTATTTGAATAAAAATTTAAACTGGAGCGGACAAATTTTGAGTGTAACTAAGAAAATGTACTCTAAATTTACACGTTAAAAATATTAGTAGGTTTTGCGAATGTTACTATTAAAAAAAAAAAAACGTTTATTACAAGCTCTAGTATTCGCGTATATTCAATATGGAATAACTGCAAGGCGTGACTTACATTGTATGCAAATCGATAAACTACAAGTTGGTGTAAATATGTGTGTAAGACATATACTTAACTTAAAATATGATGATAGAATTTATGATAAATATTCTCAACTCCAGTTTTTAAAAATTAATGATTTAATTGATTATAATTTTGCATGTATCATCTTCAACGTGTTAAAAATGAAAAACCTACGTACATATATAAAATAATAAAATATAGATCTGAAGTACATGATATAAACACTAGATATAAAACTAACCAATTACAAATTATAAAACATAGAACCACAATATTTAATAATTCATTTGCAATTAAAAGTGCAAGAGTGTTCTCACAAATAACCAGTTGAAATTCAGCATTGTAACAATATAAGTATCTTTTGGAAAAAACTAAAAAATTATTTTATATCAAAATATGTATAATAATATTAAACTGTAATATTATTTTTTTCTCGTTTTTTCGTGTTAATCCACTGCAAACAACTATAGTTCGTAAGAAATAATCAATTTGTTCAATTTTTTTGTGTATAGTAGGGTAGAGTTTATAAAATCATGTTGCTGTAATTTCACTTTAGGTGGTGGTCCTAGAGACCAAACCTTGAGTGATTCTCTAATAATGCGATAATCAATCAATCTCTCTCTTTCTCTCTCTCTCTCTTTCTCTTTCTCTCTACCTATTTATCTATCTCTTCCACTCTTACTAACTCTATCTTTCTCCTCCTCTCACTCTCTCTTACTGTTTCTCTTTCTCACTCTATCTTTGTTTTCCTCTCTCTCTCTCTCTCTCTCTCTCTCTCTCTCTCTCTCTCTCTCTCTCTCTCTCTCTCTCTCTCTCTCTCTCTCTCTCTCTCTCCACAGTCTTCAGAATCTTCGACAATTGGAGCTCGATCAAAGGCCCCGGCTAATTGCCAAAGGGTTGCCTATGGGAAACCGCATTTTCTGTTTAACTCAATTCTAACACGAGAAATTGTCATTGTAAACGTTTTTCTTTCGAAACACTCCGCCTCCGGACGAATTCAGCCGGCGGATAGGAATTGCGGGTAGGAAATCAATTGTGCAAACAGAATCGCCTAAACGGGATAAAAGCTCCTACCCTGGAATTAAACAACCGAAAAGTAAATTAGAACTTCAGCAGCAACTTAATTAATTTATCTACTCCTCCTTTCTTATAAAATAACAAGCATTGGATGCCTTAAGAGGAAAGGAAATTACTTTGGCGACCCGTAAATTATACAGTTTGTAATATTCGTGACCTAACCGCACTTCTTTCCACACTAATTATTCTACTCATGATATAATGTATACTTTTCAGGGTGGTCTTCTGTACATACAATAATTAGTTGGTGTTTTGTTAAGCTGATCGACGCTTAAGATAGATCACTCTAACGAGTTTACCTACTCTCACCGGTTCTGCTTCACGCCATCTTCAGTAAGAAACTAGAAGAAAGTGAATCCCTCTCCATCGTCCTTCAATAATACTCGAATGCTGTATAGCCCGACTTGAGTGACATTGCATGAACTGGCCCGACGATATTCCAGTAACCCATTTTCTGTGAGCAGTATCTACAAGACAGGGGTATCACCCCGGACTGCCAGCAACATGGGATCAAATGATTTTTCAACGCTTATGGAGAAGTCTAAAATAAATAGTAGTGTTAGTAATGGCGCAGTCAGCCATGTGAATAGTAATAATATGGGAGTGCTGCAAGGGAGTCTACTAGATCCACTATTCTTCCTGCTACTTGCCTGCCTTCCTTCCTTAGAGTACGTAATTGCTTCAAAACAGAACGTGGATAATTAAAACAGCTCCCTGTGATTAGTTCCCTAGGATAATAATGCAGTGGCCTCAAGGAAGCTTTATAAGCCCTCCATTTTTCCTACTCCTTGCCTCCCTTTCTTCCTTAGTGCTCTTGATTTTTTCATAACCGACCATAGGTGATTATGAAGGCTTGAAAGGTGGATTTAAAATTAGAAATGGCTCCGCGTGGTCAGTTACCCAGGATAATAAAGGAGTCCCTCAAGGGAGCATTGATAGTTTTTGTTACTTGTCCTTCCGTCCTTAGTAGGCGCAATTACTTCATAACAGAACGTACGTAATTATCACCGTTTAAGGTGGATTTAAATTTGAAAATGGCCCCGCGCGATCACTTTTCGACTACACAGGGTGGTGCATACTAGGCCCATATTAGTTCTTCCCCTTGCCAGCCTTCGTTTGTGCACCCAATTAATTCATAAGCGACCGCAGATGATTATCACATCTCCGCGCAGTCGGTCAATTCTCCACGATAATAAGCATTCATTTAAAGTTAAAAAGGGTTAGTTTGAAGTTAATAAAGGTTAGTTTAATGTCAAAAAAGCATAATTTGATGGAAATATTTATAACTACTGTCGGAAAATTTCTTCCTATAGCTATTAAACTCCGGACATGTTTAACAATTAATGACGCGGATTTACCGTTATTGAGGAAAGTTTACCTATTTTTAATCGTTTGGTTCTTTAAAGAAAAAGTATCTCAGAACATCCAACGAATTTACCCAATACAAACCACCGTCTTTGCCTAAACCTTCCTTTGGATGAGATTAGAAATGGGGTTTATTTCCATGTCTCCTTCCATGACAATCTGTACTGTCAATCTGCCCTTTGATCCACAGATAGTACAAGAAATATATAATCTTATTGATTTAAAAGGATTTCGCACAAAGAAATAGCATATCTTTTGTTAAAATGCTCTCCTGAAAAAGCACTTTTTTTTATTAAAAGCGCCCAAAACATCATCACAACCACCTATGCCGATGACAGCCAGCGTTTGTCTTCTAATGTGAATCCTACTCAGCCTGAGTTTATCGACGATTCGTGCAAGAAGTAGAGGAAAAGACTGAACGAGGAAAATATACATAGCTTATATTTACATTTAAAAAAACAGTACTGCTGTACATTAAACAGAGTTTTGGCCGTCAAAACTCAACCAACTGTATAAACGAAATTACTGCGATCAGTTTGGTTATCAGGAGTGGAACTGCGAAATGCCAAGCCATCCAATATCCAGCACATCCTTCCACTCAAAAGTTTTCAGTAAAATTGGTATTAATTCATCACTAACCTCACTGACCTCAACATTCGTCTGAGGTGATTTGATTGCGCGTCGAAAAGTTCCACACCATGGTTTCAATCCATTCTAACCATACTACCAAAGCTTTATCTGCACTTTCCAACCTGAGAACTTTTCAAGTCGTCACCTTAAACAACGATGGCATGGCTTGGAGAACTCTTCGCCTCTTTATGCCTTCAGCACATCAATCTTTTTTTAACCGATAATAAAAGTACACTAAACTTGTACCTATATAATTTCTCTCATAACTGCATTATCGTCTGATCCAAAGCGGATAATAGGCGGGCCAGGATTCTTATGGCATTTCTTTTGTCTTAGGTATAACTACTTATAATTAAGTTGTCTTATACTTATAACTAACTTTGTCTTAAGAGTTTTCGTGTCTTTCCTGAAGGGCTTGTGTAAAGATTCTGACGGTCCTTGGTTGTAATTATCCTTTTGAGAAATTCGAAAACAGCTCTAATAAAAGTTATAACTTAGCTGTCTTTATTCAAAAGAAAGAAAACTTTCAGGGGGCCGACACTCTCTAGAATTATTCAAATTGAACGTCTCCGACATAAACGGTGCCCAACTGGAATTATGATTAACTTACAAAACAAGATTTCAAGTTCTAAGTACTTGCCTCACTGGAACACAATGTGGAACAGCCTTGAAAAATGGCACTCTAAATAACCACCGAGAAGAAGCCGTCCTCCGTTCGTATAGTTCGACCGTTTATGCAAATCGAGCAATTTTCTTCCTCTGCATTTGCTAGGTTCGACGGCTCGACCTGCTTTGAAAACATTTATCACTATCAATCTTGTTTGAGTCTGGAAGGCAATGAACAGTATCATAAGTTCGTAACCAACATTGATGACCCATTGGTCAATCCAACAACTTTAAGTTTAAGTGACAAACAAATATTTCAAACTTTCTGTGATTTAACAAATTAAAGGTAATGGCCAGTCTTATAAGAAACATATATACATATATTTAACCTTTGGAAACCTTACGTATTTTGCTCCAAAAGTTCTATAACTGTTTGAAATGAAAGCATCCCAGTTTGAACTATCTTGCGTGACGTCAAAGCACTTTAAAAAACCTTTTTTTCCAAATTAATCTCAAATAAAAAGTACATAGGGGTGACCTCTAATTAAAAGGTCTAGAATATCAAATAGGCATTTATTTAATTTACAAGCAATTCATACGGTTTCATTCCATTTTGTAAAAAATACTGTTAATTATTTTTGGACATCGATTGAAACCAATGACTGACCTAAATTTTATAGAATGTATTTCAAATATTGCAATTTCTTGGAGTTTTGGTTAAGATAATTAAACAGTTGTGATATTTTAAAACAAAAATTACAAGGCTAACATTCATTTCGACGATGCCACCTCATCGAAATTATCATAAATGAAACTAATTTGAACATTGCTACGTTTAAAAATAATTGTCGATCAGAAAATTTTCCGTGTGCCAATATTGGCCTATTATACATTCACTATCTATTTGTTAAGGTTGAGGCTTTTTATGTGTTATAAGATTTAGACGTCATCGATCTAGATGGCACCGGTGAAAAATAATTGATACAATTAGGTCATATGTTGTAGAATATTAAGAGCCAGCCTCTTTACGACCTTATGCGCTACCAGTATTGGTTTATTCTGCAATATCCCTTATTACCTCTACGTAAACCATAAGGCTTTTTAAATCCTTTGTGTTTTCAGATCAAGACGGCATCGATCTAGATGGCACCGGTGACACACATCATAAAATAACTGATAGATTTAGGTTGTAGGATATTAGGAGCCGCCATTTTTACGACCTTATGCATTGCGACCAATATTGGTTTATTGTGCAACACTCCTAATTATCTATTTGCTCAGTTAAGGCTTTTTATATCCTATGTGTTGTAAGATCCAAAAATCTTATCGATCGAGATGGCACCGGTGAAAACATCTTAGAACGCTCTAGTCATTAATTTAGTTTAAATGTTGTAGAATATTACGACCATCTTTACGACCTCATACACTGCGACCAATATTGTCTATGTTGTCAAATCCTATGTTTTTTTTATCAGATCTGAATCTGAATATTCCTAGTTTTTACTTACGGAAAATATCATAGCCTTGCTTTCCGTTCAGAAACATTTCCCGTACTCCGATTAATTAGTTATACCCTAAAAGACACATGAAATAAAATATGCATGAATGAAATAACACCAGATGGTCCAATGACCTATGTAAGAAATTCAAAAAGTCGATGGCGAGACGGAGGTCAAGGCCGATTGATTAATATTTGTCAATGCTGGATCATTAAGTTAGCTACAATGGGATATCCAAGGTCGATCAGTCTATATTAACATCTTTCGGAAATCAAAAAGGAAAACGGACAATTAAAACGTTTATAAGCTCCGACGTGTCTTGAGCTTCTTTCACCAAGATTGTTGGTGTTTCAGGAGTTTTCAAAAGTAGCTGTTTTTCTCCCATTGTCTTCTCTGGGCGTGGTGGTAAAAGGTTTTCATCCCCGGCCACTAATCCCTGTTTAAAGAGGTCGTTTACCTTGGGTTTGGAAGAGGATCGCTGTATTCAACAAATAGACGATCTCCTTGTCTCTTTCCCATTCGCTGCTTTCGAATTGAAGTTAAAAGTTACTTAAGTTGATATTTAGAAACGGTATTGGATCAATAATCAATAGATATTATAAAATGTTATGTTCATGCGTTTTTTTCATATGGGCAAAAGTATCCTCAAATGTCGGAAATGTTCGTAATTTTCCTTTCTTATCATTGCATGGAACCGAGTTGTAAGGTATATGGAACTATCCTTTTTTTGAGTATGGAAACACCATTTGGAATACGTTGAAAATTTCATTGGTTCAGTTTGTCTCTGTGATCCCAAACAATAAACCAATAACAATAATAAAGGGAGTTTTCATAAAGCAGAAAAAACAGTATGCTCCCTTAAGGCATTCTCTTTTCATCCAGAAACTCACAAATGCGTAGTTGGAGACATGAGCACATGAAGTCTGAAGCACTAAGGTAGGAAGGCAGATCGTTAACATAGAGCAGAAGCAATAATGGGCCTAGAAAGCATCCTTCAGGCTCTCCAATATTCTCCTTGGGAACTGACTACACGAAGCCTCCACCTTTAAATTTACTTTAAACCCTGATAACTACAAACTCTGGTGTTGCTTTTAGGATATAACATCCAAGAACTAACGGACAAAAGAGTCAAGGTAGACATGAAACAATCAGATTCAATAAGGCATTTTGAATGAAAAAGTTGAAAATAGTTAATTTCAAATTAAAAATAATTAATTTAAACTTGGAGAGGTTAATGCTGGAGCGCTGGATTCGAACCAGGGACCTTTACCTTAAAGTGATGAGTGCCGTGTCAACGCCTAAACCGTTGCAGCCACCGATGCCCCATTAAAGTATTGGTTGAAAATTAACCATTTTTAATTTGCACTTAATCATTTTTAACTTCAAATTAACCCTTATTTTGCATCCAATTAATTAATTTTTTTACGTAAGGTCCAAAGGTCGTGGGTTCGAACCACGCTCGTGACACTAAATTTTTCATTTCAACCAATAACTTACATAAAAAGATTAATTGAATGAAAAATAAAAGTTAATTTGAAGTTAAAAATGATTAATTGCAAATTAAAAATGGTTAATTTAAAGTTAAAAAAAGTTCGTTTGAGATGGAAAAAGGTTAATTTGATGTTAAAAATGGTTAATTTCAAATTAAAAAAGAGTTAATTTGACGTAAAAAAACCAGTAAATGCAAAAACAAATTATTCGTATTTTAATTGTAGATTTTTTTAATGAGAATAATTGGGCTTTTAAAAATTACAATATGTCACACTTTTCCAATTAAATGTAAACTTATTTCTTTTTATATTCATTTTATACACTTTTAAATTTTAATTGTAGTTAATTTTCAGATCGCCTAGAATAAGCCTAATTCTTTTCTTTTTTTAATGGAGGAATGTTACATTACGTGCTCACATCTCATACTACTATTATTAATGGCTTTATTCATGTTTCAAAGAAAGGGTTAATTTGAAATTTGAAAAAAGGTAATTTGAAGTTAAAAATGGTTCGTTTCAAATTAAAAAGAGTTAATTTGACGGAAAAAAGCTGTAAATGTAAAAAACAAAATCTTCTTCTCATATATTGAGTTAAAAAATCATCTTAACAACTAAAATTGCTCACATTTCTCAAATTAAATAAATATTATTTGACGGATAATTTCATAAAGTTTTAAATTTTAATTTTGTATTTCATTTTTTTAATACAGCAATGTTACATTACGTGCTTACATCTCAAACCATAATTTGACGAAAAAAAGCTGTAAATGTATAAACAAATTCTTCGTCTTTTGAGATTTTGTAAAAAATAAAATCATCTTAAAAACTAAAATTTCTCACATTTCACAAATTGAAATAAATATAATTTGTTCGTACGAATAATTTTAGAAAATGTATACGTATTATAAATTTATTTTTATAAAATTTTAATTTAATTGATTTTCAAATGGTCTTTTAAAAGCGCAATTATTAACCATTTAATTATTTTTAATGCAGGAATGTTACATTAAGTGCTTACATCTCATACCATCTCCTAGGGCTTTTTTAATATTTCGAAGAAAGGATTAATTTGAACTTTAAAAAAAAGTTGTTTTGAAATTATAAATTTGAAATTAACAAGTGGTAGTTTGAAGTAAAAAGGGTTCATTTGAAATAAAAAATGTCAAATTTAAGTTAAAAATGGGTAATTTCAAATTAAAAAGGGTTACTTTAACGGGTGAAAAGCTGTAAAATTTAAGACAATTGGTTTTTCTTTTAATTTTAGATTTTCTTCAAATAAAAACAATTGGTTGAAAACTACAATTTCTTACATTTCTCAAATTAAAAGAAGTATCATTTGTTTTCACCTAGCATTTTACATAATTTTAAACTTTAGCTGTAATTAATGTTTATGTTGTATAGGCCTTTTCTTTATTAATTAATCTTTATGTAAGATATTGGTTGAAATAAAAAATTCAGTATCACGAGCGGAATTCGAACCCACGACCTTCGGCTAAATACGCCGCTGCTCTACCACTTGAACTATCGTGACTTCACGTGAGGTATGTTGACGTATGTTGAGATGGGAAGTTGGTGACCGAGTGGTCGAAGTCACGATAGCTCAAGTGGTTAGAGCAGCGGCGTTTTTAGCCGAAGGTTGTGGGTTCGAATCCCGCTTGTGACCCTGACTTTTTTTATCTGAACCAATGCCTTACATAAAGATTAATTAATTGAAAAAATTTATTTTGTCAATCGGACCACGAAATCTAATGAATTTACTAATTTTTTATTTCTTTAATGCATACGTGCTTACCTTTCACACCATCTTGGCCTTTTTGATGTCCAAAGAAAGGATTAATTTGAAATATAAAAAAACGCATTTTGAAGTTTAAAACGATTAATTTTAAATTAAAAGGTCTAATTTGAAGGCAAAAAATGCTAATTTAACATTAAAAATGGTTAATTTGATGGAAAAATGCGATACAGTTCCAAATCTGTAACTAAAGATAATGTCTCTAGAATTAATGATTCGGAACGTTCTAATAATAAGTGAATTTAAAAAAATCAACGTTAAATTATAAGCAAGTGACAAAGTAGTATTTTCAAAAAGCGAAGAAGATTAAATGATACTGGGAATAAAATAACAATTTGAAGCGTAAAACATAGCAAAACCTGTTCTTTTGGATATAAAGATGTTTTATTTTCTTCCATACACCATGCTAATAAGTTGTAAAAACATAATTTTTTTGCACGATTAGTTATGAATTAATTTGGTTGGGCTTAAAAACGCTTCTCTAAACTTAAAATCAAAACATAATGAGCCCAAGTTGACATTAGATTCGAATTTGAGCTGTCATTTTTGATAAATATTTCAAAGGTAGATATTTTGTTCGTCATTGTACCAGGCAAAATTATGAAAGTAACAGACAAACCTTAATACACCCAGTCCCGAAGGAAAAAATAAAAAAGATGGCTTTTTTAAAAAACAGAACGCCCCGGAATGGGATTCATACTCGACCTACACAATTTTTTTTCAAGGGTACGCCGCTCTAGATTCGGCTTGTTCGCTTGTAAATTGCGGAGTGTACACATCAGCTTGGGCAAATTATAGACAATCTCCGTCAACCTTCAAATGTGGACAAATGGGATAAGCCACCAGAGTTCGCGTTTCCGCGCTCAGAGGTGACCGATTGTTTCCAGTCATTTTGCCTATCCTGCTCCCAAACAATTTTGATTTTCCAAATTAAACCATGCACATTGCATAACAATAACTAACGATATATATACTGATATACAAGAATCTATACAGAATAAGCGATTTTGGTACTGTCCATAATCTTTCAATGCCAAAAAGTTTTAGAGGACATTTCATCCTACCTTGAACAGAAGCTCTGTTCCTTGTGAAAGCTAAAGTTCATCACAAAACCAAACTTGGCTTAACATTACTTGGGAATTAAACTTTAAAGCATGCTTATGACTCCCTTTTATGCCATTTATACTGCTTACTTTCCTCTACGTACCACCATTACCACATATGGGAATGACATAGCATTTTTACCTTCTACCCCGAATCCTGTCTAAGCAAGGTACCAAAGGACACCTAGAGTTATCAAAGGTGCCCAGATAGGACTATACATAGACTTAAGAGACACTTTAGAAAGAGGCTTGGACAACAACATCGTAGTCTTGAAGCACCGCGGCGGGCTGATCCCCAGTACCTTAGGGCTATAGGGTTTTTAAATGTATATAGTGTTAGTGCCATGCTTGCGTTGTGACTGTGTTGTGTTTTTGCTAATTTATTGGAATGAATAAATTTATTACCGTAAAAGATAGAGTTATTTAATCCCGCCCCTTGGAATATAGAGTACTCTTGGAGAATGAATGAAAATTATATAACTTTTAATTTTGATTGTAATTATTTTCGTGTGATATTTTATATAAGAATTAATTTTATATTTAAAAAAATTCCCAAATTAAAAAAAATCCTTAATTTTTATGCTTACTCGTATATAATTTAAATTTTGCTTATCATGTGTCTTCTAAGAGTAAAAAAATTCAACTTTTGCTGCTTATGGCCCACACTCTTTGATATATAGTTTTTTCTCGTCAAATTAACCCTTTTTAGCTTTAAATCAACCTTTTTTAACTTCAAATTAAGGTTTTTTACCTTCAAATTAAAGATTTTTATCTTAATATAAAAATTAAAAATTTTAAATTGAAAATTTTAAATTTAAATAAAATTTTAAATTGAAATTAACCTTTTTTGTTTTCACGTTAACCATTTTTAATTCCAAATTTACACTTTATTTGTCATATAAAAAAAACAGATAGGAAATATTGCAGAAGCGTGTAAAGTAAATTTTCTGTAAATTTGCGGTTTATTTTTAAACATAAGCTAATTGAAATGAGGGAGAAAACAATATAAAAATTAATTACAATTAAAAATTTAAATTAATGGTAATTTATTTTTAAAAAAAGTGTTCTTCAAGGATAAAATTAAATATAAAAATAAGGCATACTTATTTCAATTTTAGAACTTTTCAAATATTAATTTATAACTGGCCGAACCATTACCTATGTTTTTTCCCTTCGTCGGCTCTTTTCACCTCAAAGAAGCCGACGCCTTATACAAAAATGTCTTTCTATACCGACTTCCTTCCCCACCCCTTCAAAATCCAACGTATATAAACATAAAACAGCAAAATCTCACTGGCCCTCTCGACACGACACGCAAGAATGGCACAATTACACAGAAGACAAACTCTTTGAGTGAGTAGCATCTTACGATTTCTGAATAATCTTCGACTAACGGTCACTAATCACCTCACATATAAATTTATACTACAATTATTATATATTTACAAATATTCTTATGATAAAATTAAAAGGAGAATCATCTGTTTTTATATTTCATGTTATATAACTTCATTGTAATTAATTTTCATGTAGTATTTTACATTAAAACGTTTTTTTTTATCAAATTAAAATAATAATTCTCATTTTTTAATTTTATATAATTTTGAATTTTCATTGTAATTATTTTGCATGTAAGATCCAAATTCTTTAATATTTACCAAAAATCGTAAGTACGCAGGAATTTTACTTTGTACGCTTATGTTCATTTCGAGTTTTTTAATGTTTAAAAGAAAGGGCTAATTTTAAATTAAAAAATATTAATTGAAGTAAAAAAAGGATTCATTTGAAGTTAAAAAGGGTTAATTTGAAAATAAAAAGGGTTAATTTGATATTAAAAAAAGATTAATTTGTATTGAAAGGGTTGATTTCAAGTTAAAAGAATTAATTTAAAATTAAAACGTATTAAATTGAACTATAAAAGTGTCAATTTGACGGAGCTGTATACAATGGTCACTTATATGAAAATTATAAAAATTAGTCGTTAAATCAAACCTTGATGATTGAATTATCGTTAATTCTGTCTTTCTGTAAAATAATTTTGGGAATTTTTACATATGCAATCCTGTACATTTTTGTTAATTGACTCGTATTTTTTGACTGGCCTCAATTGACATATTAATAAGTTTAAAAAGATTTAAGAAAGTTTAGTTGATCGTTATAAGTAGGTCGTGCTGGCGCAGTACTAATGGAACTTAGCCTACTATTGATTATGTTATTAAACATTTATTTGCAAAGGTAGACCAGCAATATTGATAAACGTACAAAACAAGATTAGAAGAAATAAAGGGATGGACAATCGTACTTGACGTTCTAATGGGGACAATGACAGAGTAGAGTTCAGCTATGAAGCTTTATTTTATCCGTTTTATCTTAAACAATATTTGAATTGATTTAAAAAACATCCCTAATTCAACTCACTCGCTACGTAACATAGCCAAATGTAATTTACAATTAATTGTAAACAAATTTAATTCTTTACGAAATATCAAAGGATTATGCATGATTAAGATCCCAGCGACAAATGCAAATTGGCCCGGTTAGGTAAAATTAAATAGAACAATGGTTGAGAAGAAAAGGGTTCAAACAATAGCGAACGATGTCAAGAGAGAGAAGTCATCGATCATCACAACAGCCAATAGATTTAGAATTATAAAAAAGAAATTCAATTAAAGGGGTCACAAATGCAATACTCCATCATCTACCGAAGGTGGCAAAACGTCACTTATTGGAGGTGTACAATGAGATTTGGGACAGAGGATATAATTATTTGCGTGAATGGCACGGTTATCCTCAATTACTCCGAGGGGTGGTGTGAATGTAATTTTTTAGCGTGTATTAAACGCTATCCCCTGTTACCCCGAGGAATATGGAGTAGTACAATGGGTGTTTTTTTCAAAAACACCGGCACCCTGAGGGTTTATATGACCTCTGCTGTTGCGATCCCTCGTAAAAAAATATATGGAGTACTTTGCGATAGTGTGAACGAAGTCTGGTGTGAGAATGTAATTTATTAGCGTGAATGGAGGGGGCATATCCCGAATTACCACGAGGAATTTGACTAGTGTGAATGCTAACCAGACTATCATTTTTTTGTGATTCTGTGAAATTTTGTTTTTTGTTTTATTTTATCCACAATTGACAAAGACCTGAGAAAAAGAGAAGATAGCAGTACGATAAAGAACATCGAGAGTTAGTTACCGTCATCATAAAACATTATAACTTAGGAGGAGAATCAGTAAAAGAAATTAGTAATTTCAACAGGTGGGAAAGGCAAAAAAAGAAATACAAAGTTAAAGACGACAGATCTGGCGATGGCCAATGTAGTTTGCCAGCCATAAAACTAACTTAAACTTTTCTTAATTAAAGGGGGAAAGTAACTACCAAAGAAATTGACCGATTGACGCCCAAGCTATGAAAGATGGAATGAAATTAACACCTGAACTCAAGTTAAAGCTAAAAGCTAAGTGCAAAAACGCCTTAAAAATTCATCCAACAAGAATATAATAGAACACAGTATAGGATAAAGTGATTTGTACCTGTTATTCACATGGAGAATGACCCTCTTAAACTAAACATTCCAAAATATAACAAATTGTATTAAAAGTCTTTCCGCACAAATTGAACACGAAATGTTACAAAAGTAATAATTTTGGAATTATGATAAATTATGTTTTGAGAAGTATTTTTATTTTATTTTTGAAAAGTTCTAGACGGTCGACGGTGGCTGAGTTGGTCAGGGCGTTCTACTTTATTGCCTACAAAGTAAGTTTAATGTTGGATAACTCTAATTCACCCTTGTGCTTGGTGCTGTAGACATGAAATGAGAGTTTAAACTAGTCTCGGAGGTCGTAGACAGTAAACCACTGGCTTGCCCTGACAAATATTCAGATGTTTGAAATTGTGCGTAATTGAGTACTCTAAGCATGAACTAGAGTAGAAACAATAGTGGGCCTAGACTGTACCCTTGAGGCTCTTCTATATTATCTATTATAACTGCCCGCTCAGAACCTTCAACTTTAAATCTACTTTAAGCCGCGATATTCATAGGTCCGGTGCTGTTTATAGGATTTATCGTCAAGGAACAGTAATTAAATTGAGCTTTTTAATTTTTTAATGAAAACCTGTGTATGTAACCCAACCCAAGAAGAAGAAGAAGAAGAAGTAGGTTATGAAGCAGTCAAAGGCAATACGGTAGGAAGGCGCTTAACAGTGAGCAGAAACAATAGTGGGCCTAGTATGCACCCTTGAATCACTCCCATATCATTCTATACGTGAAACGGGACCTCCAGGTGCCATTGCCTACGTTTAATATTGCAGACTGTGTTCCCTGGAGAGAGCCAAGACGCTCGCGTACTTGACCTCCTATACACCTCCAACTTGATAAGAAAATCAAACAACCCAGTCAAAAGTTTTGGATAATTTCAAAAATGTTCCAACTGCATAATCTCCCTCATCCAAAGCATATGCTTTACAATGGGGGCCGTGATGGTTAGGGCTCCGACTCGAATTGCCACGATAGCCTTGGTTCGAACCCGGCATAGTCCTTGACTTTTTTATTGAGAATAGTAATAAAACGTATTCTAACGTGGTTTGTAGTAGTTGAACTCCTTTTTCACAGTAACTTACTTATTTCGAACTTTGCCATTATACCTCAAACTAAGACGCTTTTTTGTCTTCATTCACTGCATGTAAGAGTTAGAAGTACAATCAATGAATTTTTATTTAACGTTAATTTTCGCAAGATTCTCGTCTACAGAGAAAAGCTGTGATCTACGGAATCGTCTGAACAGAACATCGTTCCACATGAAAAACAATAAACATTCCTTCCTGCCTTAACAAAGGTAGATAATAGCAATAATTACCGAAGTTAAAAGTGTAAGAATAAGAAGAAAAGAAAAGGTACGGAATTCTTTGTTGACACTTTTTGAAATCCGAAAGGATGGAAGCGGGTTCAAGGTTTCTTTGAGTCTGCAAATCTACCTCACCGAGCCGCCATCAACCTTTCGCCTCATAGGAGAGGTACATTAAAATCTAATCAGCATGTACGGGGAGCTACGGACCGTAAAAATCTATGAAGTGGAGTCGGATCACAATAATCTGCCTCTTCACGGTTCGTTTCCAATATCATCCGCAGCACCATTGTGACAAATTCGTGCAAGGAACGAGTAACGTCACGGCTCCCACACAAATCATCCTTCGAAAGCGTTCGGTGAATGGTGATCCTTATAACCATTTTGTTAGATCATACAATCGCAAGATAATCCATTTTCTGAAATTCCTCGACTAAATATGCACAAATAAAATACAGTTGACTATCATTTATTAGATTTTATTACACCATAGTGGCTGTAATCACTTTATTCATATCCTTCAATCATCTGATAATAATTTACATAATTAGTCAGATTTCTTAATCAAAGGTCGGTTTTACAAAACCAACAAGATTATGTAATGAAGTATTGTTGGACTTTCACTCCGGCGGAAATCCCTGATGATGTCGTAGTCTAAAACCTATGCGTGTTTTTTGTAAAAATAATAAATGGCCCAACTTAGGAGAAGGTTTGGCGATATTTTCGTGATGGCAGTTTTCCCAATTATTTCTTACATCGTTCGAAACTTGGCCAGATGCAATTTCGTAACGAGAAAAAATGCATCGGTGAGAAAAATTTATATTTTTTTTCTTTCGTACAAGCCCCTCGGCATCTAAAAGCTAAAAAAGAACTTTTTGTTTTAGTTTATGTTATTAGTAGTTATTTCTCATAATTTGAAGAATTTTCAAGTGATTTTGAAGTAATAGCTCTGTATGTCTGTATTATCTATCATTTTTATATTAAGTATATTTTAACGGGGTCAATATATATTTTGGGTAAATATTTTTTCTTTCAAAGTAGATGTCTTTCTGGATCAGTAGAGTTTGCTAAACATTTTTTAATCACTTCTACAGGTCAGATTTGAACAAAACCTTCACCATTTGATCCAGCACAGAATATAAATTTTATTTGATATTATTACTATAAATTAATTTTATATTAAATACATATTTACCTTCAGCTAATGAAGTTAAATGCTTTTGTTTGATTAAAACTATATACTTTAAATTAGGCTTTTTAACTTCAAATTAATCTGTTTTATTTCAATTAGCCCTTTTTAACATCAAATTAACCTTTTTATGTCAATAAGCCCTTTTTAACTTGAAATTAACATTTTTGTTTCAATTAGCACTTTTTTTTACTTCAAATTAAACGTTTTATTTCAAATTAGCCCTCCATTTTTAACGCCATATTAATCTTTTTTGCTTCAAATGAGCTAGTTTTAACTTCAAATTAACTTTTTTTGTTTCAAATTAGCCCTTTTCAACTTCAAATTACCTTTTTATTTCAACTTAAGTTTGTTTTTTTTTTCAAATTGACATTTTTATTCAAATTGGTCCTTTTTAACTTCGAATTCCCGTTTTTTATTCAAATTAGCCCTTTTTAACTTTAACATAACCTTTCCTTTAATTGACTCTTGGTAACTATGTGCACTCTGCTATGTATGAACGAGATTATGCAGTTAGAACATTCCTGAGTTTATCCAAAATTCATAAAAGGGCTTTTGATATTCTCGATAGGTTGGAGGTGTGCGTTTGCCGTAAGTGGTCTAAAGTGTCCTGGCTTTTATCTCCAGTCTACAATGGATATAAAAGTTTGCAATGACTCTTGATGGTCGATTCCCGTAAAGGATTAAAGGAAGTTCCTCAAGGGTGTATACCATGCCCACTATTGTTTCTGCTCAATGTTATGTGCCTTTCTACCCCAGTGCCCTCAATTGTTTCGATTAATTAGGTAGTTGATTTTGACAGCGATGGGAGTGATTGTTCATCAAAGTTTAAAAAGTTCAAATTAAATTTTCTTTGACGTTATATCCAGAAGCAGCACCGGAGTTGGTGATTATCACGGCTTAAAGTGGATTTAAAGTTGAAGGATCTCCGCGGTCAGTTCCCTATGATAATATAGAAGTGCCTTAAGCCAGAAACACACTTACCCGATACTACGCCATGCGACGCTACCCGACGCAAATCCAAACTCCGATTTTCCATAAGGTTGAATTACCCCCGTGCACTTCTACCCGATGCTATGCTACGCTAACCTACCCGACACTCTGCGATCCCCACTGTCCAAATTTTCGTTGGGTCGCATCGAATACAGTCGAAGACAAAAGAATCGGACACTTACATTTTTATTCAAACTACATGTATTATTGTCGTTATTAATTACAACATACTTATTTTAATATAAACCAAATTAACTGTGATTAAAAATTAATTACTTTTTATTTAAAAAATTGATTTTAATGGTTTGGTAGAAAATTAATCAAAACACCGGAAAACGATTTTTTGATATAATGAATTTAACTAACAATTTATTGTATTCGCTTCGGCGGTACATATACTAAAATTGGAACAATTTATTACACGCTTTTGCTCATAAAATTTAATTAACAATTTATTTCATAGTTTTGCTCGTAAAATTACACCATTTTGTAATGTTGGGTAGGATCAGAACAGGACACTCATATTTTTGGTAGTTTATTTCAAACTAAGTACATGTAATTTTGTCGTTATATTAATTACAACATGTTATTTTAATGTAAACCAAATTAAACAAGATCAAAAATTCATAAGTTTTTATAAACATTGTTTAATTATGATGGTTAGGAGTAACTTTATTTAAAAAAATTAAGTTTAGCAAACAATTTATTAGATGGTTGTGCTCATAAAATTTAACTAACAATTTATTACAAGGTTTTGCTCAAAATAGTGCATTAAGAACAAAAGATGCGTTGCGATTGTGGTAGTGATTATTGTGATAAACGCTGCGGACTGTACGCGACGTGTGCTTGCGTCGGATAGATGTGCACACCCCATCAACGTGGCAAGGCGTCGGGTAGCATCGGGTAGCGTCTCATGGCGTAGCATCGGGTAAGTGTGTTCCCGGTTTTAAGGGTGCACACTAGGCCCACTATTGTTTCTACTAATTATTCAGATATCGTGAGATGCGGTCTGGTGTTTGTTTCTACTGTACGTCAACTGCCTTCTCACCTTAATGCCCTTGATTGCTTCAAAACTACGTCGTTGACTCTGACAACTTTGAGAGTGATTCTCGGATTGGGATATATAGACAATAAGAAATTAAAAAGCTGATTTTAATTACTGTTCCTTGACGTAATATCTTACAAGCCGCACCGGAGTTCGTGATTATTAAAGTTTAAAGTAGATTTAAGGTTGAAGGTTCTGCTTTTGGCCCAATATTGTTTCTACCTATGTTAACTGCCTTCCTTCCTTAGAGCCTCCTATTACTTGATAACCAAGTACGCTTATGGTAGTTGGTTATCACCTTGGAACTGATGAAATATTTCGTAGACAAAGCAAGTGTTTTACCGTCTACGCCTACCGAGTTCGACTCGTCATGACTATAGTACGAAACACAAGGACAAATTTGCTTTACCCAAGCACTAAACTTTTTGAGTATTCTAGTTTATACTCGATTGAAAATATTTAAAATAAAATTTGTGAACTAACTGAATTTAAAAGCAACCGCCGTAACTTGCTTATTCAACTAGAGCTCCATGTGATGTCATAACATTCTCTGGCTAATTTTCGAAAAATAAACCTGTTATATTTTTTAAAGATCTATAAAGATTTGACAATTTGGATACCCTGCTGTTCTGTCTGTTTGTCCTTTCAGTCCTTTCCGGGCCAGGATTATAACAATGATCGGAGACTATAGTCTGCACCCTGGTTCTTCACCCAGCACTAAAAGTTACGTAATTGATTTTGTTTTTTATTAAATATTAACACAAATAAATCATCCGATGAAATGTTGGAGGAATATTTACCCCAGGTAGAATTAATTCGAAGAGAAACTTTGACTACCCTCCACGCCCCTGGACGAATAGGCATTGTCGTCCAATACCCAAGGGTTTGAGTCCGGAGTTTTATATTGGTTTTTTTTATCCGGACTGGCCATAACTCGTTCTCCGTTCGCGAATGTGTGCATAGGGATGACGTCCAATTGTGTTTGTGTTTGCCCGTCAGTTTCTATTTCCAATTGAGGATGCCCCGACTCAACGACCTTCTCCTTCCACTCCACCAAGGACTCTCGGCTTCTATTCCAGTCACGACAATCAATTATCAAATTTGTTCTCATTTTTTATTTCTGAATCCTCCAGGCTTATGGATGATTTACGCTCGTCTGAGATTGAATTGATTTTTATATCAATCGGCAACTGAATAAAATCCCTTTCTGAAATTTCCCTTTCCCTGGTATCAATTATTCCTGTCTGTTTGCTTACAAACGATGACAAATAGGGCAAGTTCGCGGCCCGGATCCTGTTTTCCACCACGATAAATCTCCGACCCCGTAAATAAACAAATGGGCATAAGTAAGTAAACATGGGTGAATAATTAAAAGTAAAAGAAGTAAGTTGAGTAGGGGGTGGAATATCAATCGTTGAAAACACCAATGACCATCATTTCATTGGCTACTTACGCAGTGGATCCGTGGCTTTTCAAGTAAAACCGAATTTAAAAAAACAGATAATCCAAAGTGGTAATTTAGGCAAGTAAGCCCGTTTTAAGGTTGAGGTGAGTCGGATTATACAGAGATAAGAGAAGCGCTTTTCGTCCCAAACGAGATTAATAAATCGGTTTATACTGCCACTCACACTGTAAAAAATATACTTCATTTTATACGGGATAACATTTAAGAAAATGAATCATTTTAGTCTGCTTATTCTAAATATTTTAATTGATCAGACGCGTTTTACCCTATCATCAGTCACTATATTTGTATCTAAAAGGGTTAAGGTTAAAATAAATAGGCATCTTTACGGCCTTACGCGCCGCGACCAATATTGATCTTATGTGCTTGACGTGTATTATCTAGAGCTCTTCCTCGGCTAGGGGAGTTTTACATCCCATGTGTCGTGAGATCTGGACGGCAGGTCGATCTAGGCGGCACCAGTGAAAAACATCTTAGAAGACTATGTTGTTAGTTTAGGTAACAAGGTGTAAGATATTAGCAGTCTGTCTCCTCATCTCGTTGCGTACCGTTACCAATATTGATCATCCACCATTATTATCTCTTGGGTACGCTTGAGGCATTTTATATACCATGTGTTCCAAGATCAAGACGGCGTGTCGATCTAGATGACACCAGTTAAACATCTTAGATAACTATAATTGTTTGTTTAGGTTATAAGTTGTGGAGAATTAGGAGTCGGCTTTTTACGCCCGTATGCACCGCGACGAATATTGGTCTGTTGTTTAACATCCGTTACAGCTCCTCGTTAAGCGTACGGCTTTTTATATACCATGTGAGCACGATCCGGAAGGCATCTTGATCTAGACGGCACCTGTTAAAACATCTTAAAAAGCTGTAATTGTTAATTTAATATTAAGAGCCGGCCTCTTTACAACTTTATGTACTGTGACCAATGTTGGTTTATTGTGCAATATCCATTATTAACTCTTCGTAATGCTTAAGGCTTTTTATATTCTATGTGTTGTAAGATCCAGAAGACATATCGATCTAGACGGCACCGGTGACAAATAAATTAGAAGGCTATAATTGCTTGTTTAGGTTATAGGTTGTAAGATATCAGAAGTTTGCCTCTTCATCTCCTTGCGCACCGTGACTAATATTGGTCTATTGCGCGTTCTCCATTATTTTCTCTTTGTTAAACTGAAAGCTTTTTCTATCTCATGTGCTGTAAGATCCAGAAGGCTAGTCAAAATAGACGGCACCAGTGAAAAAATCTCAGACGGCTAAAATTGTTTGTTTAGTTGTAGGATATTATCAGTCTGACTCCTCATTTCCTAGTGTACCCTGAGCAATATTGTCAATTGTGGATACACCATTATTTTCTCTTCATTAAGCTTAACGCTTTTTGTCAGATATGAACACTCTCTTCTTTAGACCTTGACTTATCCTCTTCCATGAGTAGGAATCTCTGTATGCATAGGATATCGCATTAACAGACGACATGTTCTTCTGTTTCTTCTTCTTTCCGGCAATATAATGTTGGGTTTGCCCATATACCTCCGGAGTTTGCAGTGTTCAGCCCGCAGTTCGACTATCATTACACGTCCTAGGTTTTATCGTTAGTTTTTCGATGGTTTTTTTGATGATCTTCGTTTTTCTCTCCATTCACATTCCGATTGAACCAAGGATTTCGTAGCCCATTATCTGATGAATCTACGTTTTTGACAATTGATATGCCGGAAAGGGTTCAGGGTCGATATGTGACATCATCGAGCTTTTCCTTGGTTAATTTATCATTGTTATCCCTCTGTCCCGAATGCGTTGCACCAAAACAAGTGTAATTTTCGTTATCCCCTATGTCTGACAAGGCTTTAATTCTATTGCAAACGGCTCTGAACTTTAGTACCGATGAGGTAGCTGCCTATAGTGCCTGGCAATATGCGTAAGATAGCTATTACTTAAAAATCTATAAAGTTCTATACTTTCGTCAAACAACATAACACACTAACGCACAATTGACGATGGCAAAAGTACGAAACTTTTTGTCAGAAAAAGACCGGAAACCTCAATGTACAGGGTTATCACTCCACTGATCCAAGAGGAAATTTCAGCCAACCATGTTTTTAATCAGTAGGCTGTAATTTTACTCATCTAAAATCTAATCTCTACTACTAATCTTATTGGATTTTTCAGCTAATACCTAGCACGCTTTTTTTCCAAAGGGGATTTGATATGTGGGCATCATGTATTGGCTTTCAGTCGAGCTATAATCTAAGGTATTTCATTGTACGTGACCAGAGAGTATTATTACCATTCGGCAAATTCGAAAGGTCGGACACGACTTGACGGTAGGTGAAGCCAATTGTTATTTGGCCGGTTTTACGAGGGTCAATCAAATATAAATGATAATTCTTATATTTTATTTTAATTTATGTATTTGGTCAGTAGAACAATTGTTTAAAATATACCTCATTTTTTTAAATAATCAAAATTCATTTCTCCCACCTTGGAATCTTTAAATTACCCCACCTTTTAATGACACCACTGTAAAAAGAGTGGGGACGGGTAGTAAGCAAGTTGTCCACAAACTTCTTCGTCATCAACAAAACGCGACGGACCTATGACGAACCTAGTGTCTTGTGGTAGGACTTAGGTACAATCTAGAAAGTAAGGTGGCCGTAAAAGGTAAAAAAGGTTTTAGAAAAGCGAATTCTAAAATGTTGCGCAACGTTAATAAACGCAGCCGTGTTTTAATTCAAATCTTCACAAAGCCTTAGCATCTTTAACTACAACCTAAATACAATGCCATCATACGTACCACTCACTGGAGGTCAGTAAAAAAGAGCGAAGACAAAATGGGGCTAAAAATTCAACCCTGTCTGATTCTAGATCTCATAAAATTAAAGTATTTTTAATCAAATGTACAATGCCATGTTAATACCAATCGCTGAGAGGGCAGTAATGAAGAGCGAGAACAAAAAGGGGCTATGTACCCAGCCCTGTCTGACTCCAGATCTCAGAAAATCATAGTATTTTTAATCATAATGTACAATGTGTTTGGGATCTGTTTTCTGGTCAGGTAGAGAATGAAGTAGACTCTGTGATCACTTGCCAAGCTTTCGGCCTTTATAAGACCATCATCAGGCCAGCATCCTATTTCTCATATTAACAAGTCTTAATTTGTCTTAATTTCAACTTAACCAACCTCATGTTACTTCGAAATCTCGTAGTGGATGTCGTCATGATTATCGTCATTCTGTAATGTTAATAAGAGAAACAGGATGCTGCTTTGATGATGGCCTTAAAAAATGCCGAAAGCTTGGCAAGTGATCACAGAATCTACTTCTTTTTCTACCTGACCAGAAACCAGAACCCAAACACATTAATCGTCGAGATCGATTTCTTCTTCATCAACATAATGCCATCTTACTACCACTTATGAATGAAGTCACTTATGGTCATGAATGAAGCGAGCGAACAATGGAAAACGCTACCCGGTATAACCACAAATATAAAGAATCCAAAAAGAAATTCCGATCGATTTTCTTTTGATTAGAGAGAGATTTAAAAAAGGTGGGGTTGAGATGGGAAGTTAGTGTCCGAGTGATCGAAATCACGATGACTCAAGTGGTAGAGCAGTGGCGTATTTAGCCGAAGGTCGTGGGTTCGAATCCCGCTTATGACACTGTCTTTTTTATCTCAACCAAAACCTTAATTAAAGATTAATTAATTGAAAAGAATTTATTTGCTCAAGCGGACCACGAAACCTAATAAATGTAATTAAAGAGAGAGTTCAAAGCCGGCCACTTAATACTTTACACTGGACCAAATTAATACGCTTATAAAAATAAAAATTTAATTAACCGTAATGAACGTCGTTTTGATGCTTGGCAATGCTCTACTGAGCGAACCAAAAATTGGAAGAAATTTTTCTAGTAGACTCTCGAACATCATCATAACAACCAAACAGTCTTGTTCTGTCGCCATGAGAACTTAACATTTTCTTTCGGAATGAATCTTTTCCCTAGAAGTGCCCGCCCCCACTCTTTTCACAATGAAGCAATTAAAAACATCCCAATTCCGTGGGAGAAATGTGATTTTAAGGGAAATAATTATTATTTCGGAAAATTAGAAACCGTCGGGAAATAGTTATAATGATGTTTTGGATGAGCAAGAAGTTCTAACGAGCGATGTTTCGATCAAACGAGAAAATTAGTGAGTAAATGTTCATCACTACCTCCATTTAAGGAATTCATTACTAAAACATTCAGAGCAATAACTTTGACAAAATTTTCGGAATATTCTGACAAAAGGATGTGAATAATTTCTCTGTTGGTCAGCTATCGTAGATGTCAAATTGTAAACTTGTTCTATACCAGATAAATTTCCTGGTTTGAAACAAACCCCGAGTGATAATGAGAAGATGAATTTATTCGAAAGTACATGAAAATACGCTGAGGCTACAAATAATAATTATTATTATTATGTTGAGAAAGTTCAAGGCGATTGGAATTTTCAACCGACGGTTGTGTTTAGCAATTGGTAGATTACCCACTACAGAAATTTCACTTTATTTCTTCACTTTAAAATTTTTTATTAGTAATCTAGTTGTAAATTAACTGGCAAACTCTGTTATTATAATATAACCCAGAGAGTACAATATTATTGTAAAAAATATCAATTTTAAGTTGAAAAATATCACATTAACGTCTAGCAGTTGGTAGCACTGGTTCAATACTTGTTCAATATTGTTATTTATTTCTAGTACTTGAAGAAAGAAACTCCCACACATATCACCATCGATTGCGAGGCAACTGATCAATGGAGACAACCTCAAGTACCATGAAGTCGCGGGAAAAAGAATTCCAGGAATGACCTACTTCTTATTAAGAGAAGATAACAAGAAAAATAGAAAAGTACAATAAGCCAGAGGGCTCCAATGCTTAGGAAATATAAAACCTAGCATTCCCTACGATTATCCACTATAATCGTCAAATTATCCACCATAGTAAGCTACAGAGCTTAGTACTGTGTTTTTTATTATTTGAAATTGGCAATATTTAAGCTCTCATAAGCCTAATTGGAACTTGTCTATTTTCACTAAAGACGAAACGTCAACAGAAATCTGAAAAAAGCTTCTATTTTACTGCTTAATAACGAAAAATTTCTGACTCGATGAATTGGGGACCAGGAAGAAAAATGGTTAGTTTGCCTCGAAGACGTGAAAACTGGATTTGGAAATACTTCATTGTGAAGTAAAAATTGTTGCACTTAGGCTTTAAGACCACCGTATTTGAGTAATTAGGCAATTAAGTAATTAAGCCGGAATTTTTCGATTCAAAGGTGAAAATTCGGCCATCGTTTTGGTGCGGAGAGATTGAGACGGAGGTAACATATTCATCATTATTCATACGATACAATTTTTAGAAAAAGTTACTTCTGGAAAATGCAACAAATAATACAAGTCTTTCGGTACATTTTAGTGTTCTGCATTTTTCCAATAAGTAGAAGTACTGTGTTTTTTATTATTTGAAATTGGCAATATTTAAGCTCTCATAAGCTGAGATTCTCAGCTAATTCTTTTTTAAATACATCTCTTTACCGAAATTCCAAAATACCTTTACCAAATTCTCCAGGATTGTTTATATTTTCACTGAAGAGGAGCAAAATAAACTCAGAAAAAGTAAACGGATAAACAAAATGTTCTGTGTTGAGTGGAGGAGTTCACGGTTCTTTATTTTGCGATCAAATCGACAATGGTTTGCCAAAATTAATTTTAATCTATTCCATGCGTTCTAATAGTGTTAGGAAGCAAATAGAAAAATCATGTTTTACCAGCGTTTAGACTTGATTTGAGAAAATTGGCAAATATACGAAGAAACTTCATTTTTTGGGATGTTCAGAAAAGGGCATGCAAAGAAAGAAAAACTTAAAACACAATTTGAAAACTATCAATGAGTTCAAAAACTACTGTGTAGATAATAAACATTAACTTCAAGAACTTCAAACTAACGGTACTTCATTAGTATAATTAATGAAATAGTTTGTCCAAGCGCAATTTGTCAGTTTGGGCACCATTTTGACCGTTTTCTCTAAAACCAGCTGCCATGTTTTGTTGAATTGGTGTTTCAATTGTAGGTACATAGTACTACTATAATTACACAGAAAGTTTCTTTTTTTAAATTGATAAGGGCCCTGAGAAAAAAATCTAAAGTATGAGAGTACCAAAGAAACGATATTTTTTAACAAAACACTTTTAGTTTTTTTTTTTTTCATTCATTTTGGACAAATTAAATTTAATCTTGCCTATTTGTTCCGATAATGTTGGGAAACAATTTACTTTGAAAACTTAAAACCAACGATACTTCATTAATACAATTAAAAAAATAGTTTGTCAAAATGCAATTCGCCAGTTTGGACAACATTTTGACCCGTTTTCTCTAAAACTAGCTGCCATATTTTGTCGAATTAGTTTTTAAATTGTAGGTACGTAGATCTACTATAATTATACAGAAAGTTCCTTTTTTTAAATTAACAGGAGCCGCAAGAAAAATTAAAAAGTTGATGAGCGTACCAAAGAAACGATACTTTTTATCACAAAACTTTTAGTTTTTTTTCTTTCACTTCGGACGAATTAAATTTAATCTAGACAAGGAAAAATTTCAGGTTTTGTTTGCTTTAGGGGTTTTGAGAAAATTTGACTAATATAGGGAAATCTTCATTTTTTTTGTGAGTGTTCGAAAAAACCACCGAGTCTTCAAAGAACGAAAAACCTAAAGCACAGTACAATTAATAAAATTCAACTTTAAGAGCTTAAAACCAACTCTGCTTCGTTAATAGAATTAATAGACTAATAAATAATTAATAGACTAATTTGGCGAGGAGCAATTTGCCCGCATGGCCATTTCCATTTGGCTCAATCCCCATAATCGATACAAACTTATATTTTGGTCATTCGACAAATATAAACTGATACAAAAAAAATCTATTCCGTACGTATTCTCCTTTCTATAAGGCACCACCGCATCGGAAAATTCTGCCAAGAAACGTTCCAAGGTGAAATGAAAATACCATGTGGGATGTTTCAGTTCAATCAAGTATGAAAGTGCCCTTTAGGAAGTATTAAATTGAAATTTATGTCCCCCAAAACGTACACAGGGAAAACCTACACAGTCCTTTTACAGCTAGTATCAATGTTACCTTTTGTCCGACTTGTCGGACGTTTTAGCAAAAATGAAAATATGTTGACTAAAACACTCTTTCATTTGGAGCCCTATGTCCTTTTTCTTCTTTTTTCAACGTCGATATCTAAATTAGCCTGAAACTGTCTGATTGTATTGAAACATATTAACCATGAATGAAAAATACGGGTTTTATTTTAAATTTTGTTACAAATCCATTAGTCTTGAGGTAATTCTGCTTCTTTATTCTGCTTGATAAAGAAAGTGATTCGATCTGAAAAATCTAGATGTGATCTTGACGAAAAATAGACATGGTGTTTTATAAAAAGATTTCGAGTGGTTAAGAAAATAGGATTTTAGCCGGTGATTCAAAACGAGCCTTTCTTTAGATATAATTTAAGCCAATTTTCAGATGATCGTAGCAAGATCGGTTTTTGAAATGTCAAAGAAGAATCATTAGAGAGTCATTAGGTCTGACAATACTAATACAAAAAAAATGAACGTTTCAATTTTAAAAATTGGCTAAGCCATCCTTAATACATAGAAAAGAAGCTTTATCCGATACTGTACGTTTTGTCTGTCTGCAAGTGGATGAACTCTTGTCAGCTGTTCGTTCATTATTGATCATGACCCAGGGCAGTCTATTATGTCAGACGCATTTTTCACGCTCAAATACCTCTTTTTTTTCTTATTGACATCCGACGTAAAACTTTCCTCTGGCCTTTAATATTTTCGAGAAGAGTTTGGTGAAACTTATCTGCAGTTCTTTGTGCAACAGTGAACAAAAGTTACAAATTATAGGCAAAAGAGACGTTAATTAAAAATGTAAAAAAATAAATTATCGGCTGTGTGTTCTTTCTTTTTAATGGAACTTATCGATGAAGAAGACTAAGAACGATAAACGATCAACTTTCAAATTGAATTCAATAAATAATAAAGTATTTTATTTATTTATTTAATAGGTATAATTAATTTTTGAAATATTAAGCTGGTTAGGAATTGTTTAAACTTAAACGTTTATTATATCATTCCATTCCAGGGCCTGAATTACCCAATTACATAATCGTATTTTGCCTGGAACTGCGTTTTGCCGGAGAACCGCTCCTCCTGTAAGGTTTCGAAATATAAACCGATCTATTAATTATAATCAATAATTTGTTTGAACTTTTACTCATTTGATTTGAAGAGTGGGAAAATGATTTTTTCGAAATTTGCGAGGGTTAATTAACTTTTGCAATAAAGGGAGGGTGAAAGATAAGAATTTGGAAAACATACGACCATAATGCATCTGTCCTGTTAGCCAGACGGTCGAGAGGAAGAACAAGCATATGATTAGGGTTGTACAAAGGATATAACAAAAAAGATAACATGTGGAGGAAAAAATTTAACGAGTTTTTCCTCGTAATCAAAATTTCCAGCTGGTTACATAAAGGTTGTTGACATCGGCGATATTTTCGCCGTATGGGAAAATTTATTGATTTTCTTTTCTATTCAACCGATAATTCAACAAAAGCTTAAAAATAATTTCTTTATCGTACCCTTAATACAGGAAATATACGATAATTTTGAATTATTTCGGTTTAAAAGTGAGATTTTTATGTGCAACACATTTGTCTTTAGATAAAAAGGTCAAGGGTTTTAGAGGAAAATTAAACAGAAAGGGAAAGTCAGAAAGAAATCTTTAAGGAAAACCTATAGAATGGGAAGAGCCGGTTCGATAAGTACAAGGTCTCGCAGTAAAGGGAAAATTGTATAATAATACAAGAGTAAAATTAAAAAAAACAAAAAAAAAAACAGCTGTATTAAATAAAATACATTAACACGTATTGCATGAAAATGGCCGTCGCGAAAGTAAATTTTTTTAATAATGTCTCTTTTTGTCTACATAAATTTTATCATTTGTTTTCTCAATACGTACCTTTGCGAGGACGGAGAGAGTGAATGGGCAAAGTGATCTTTTTCGCTACAATGAGGATGAGGAGTGTATTTGATGGTTGTTGGAGAGGTAGTGAGATTGGAGATGGAGTACGGCTCACTGTTAGGAGCCGACTGCTGTCGCCGCCCCCCAAACTTTGTCGGGCTCCCTTGCGCGGCCGCACCACCCACTACTGCAATACCCGACCACGCACTAGCACAACTATTTATTTTACAACATTATTTACGCTGAATCAATAACAGCCTAGTGTGATGCGAGGCAGGCTGGAGAAATTTTCAAATTGACATGGGTCTCGCGGAATTGAAATGAGAAGGTTGATGCAGAAGAAGCATCACAATAGGAACGCAGTGTGACACCCGAATGGAAAACGGGCAGTACCTTGGAACCATATATATACCTACCTAAAAAGCCTAACATCCAAGTTTGATTCATGTAATATCCATCCTACTCCAGTTTGTTAAACAACCATTCCTTAAACAATTGCACCTTAAAGCCATTGTCATAAGTTGCTTGTGTACTATAAATCGGCCTGTGTTGAGTAAACAGTTCTATAGTGCTGTCAATTTGCTGCCCATTTGTCTGCTGCCAATTGACCTTCGCTGCCAATCGCTTCCTAACAGTTGAAATACTTCAACCATAGCAAACCACAAAAAAAAAGAGAAATTTGCTCTATTAAAATACGATGGTATTTTACGAAATTTCCTCCCGATTATTGGAGACAGAAATTTCTAAATTGCTGAATCTGATTTTTTTTATATATATCATTTATTTGTAGCCCATTCGGAGAAAAATATATTTTACAAATATGTACAAAAGGCCAGCGCTGCACCCGGAGGACACAGGTGAGAAAATATGGAACAAAATATGAGGAAGGAGCGAGGATGTCTTCATCGTGTAAGGCAATATGGCGAGTGCACAGGTTAGGAAAGTGTAGATAACGATTGGGCTTTATGATAAGGATGTATTGAAAATGGAATCTTTGGACCCGAGATCGGATCACCTCAGATAAAAAGAATATTGAGGTAATTGTGGATATTGAGGAACGTTTGATTAGAAGGATAGATGGGCTGGATCGCATGATGGAACCCCACAGTTCCACTCGGTGTGTCCAGAGAAGTCTTAGCAAAGTCTTGGTAGAGTTACTTGACCAACCAGCACCCAGAAGACACATATCAACGCCGAGATTCAATATAAAGGAAGGGGAGAGGAGATATCGAAGTCATCGCCGATTAGGGGCAAGGAAGTCTCCAGGTCATCGTCGTTTATACAAAATGGCGGGTTCTAAGTATAGTAAAGAGTAGATAAGGGTTGAGCTGTATGATAAGGACAGAACGACAACTTGAAGTGGAACCTTTCGACGCGAAATTGGATAACTCAAACAAAATAAATGAGGTCGTTGTGAATAATGAAGTTAGTTACTTAATTTGTCTGTGAACCTTTGATTGGAAGAGTTGTATGCACTGGATGTTGATTAGCTCGATGTAACCACCAATACCTACTGAGGGTATTGCTGAAGGAAGAAGCTTTGAAAATAATTCGGAGGATGTTTAATCGGAATGATTGGATGTGCTGTGGATGGCTGGATAAGATGGCTTGGCCAAACCTCCAGTTTTCCACCCTTTTTTAATGTTCAAAGTAGTAGCAGTATGGAGTTAGTTGGGTTCGGCAAAAACAGATTTTATTTCTAAAAGACATCGTAATTGGCCAAGTGTTTAGTTAAATGATTGCCTCTGCGTGGGGTTCCACGTCAGTCTGCTGTCTAGGTATCTAAGTACAGTCAGTGGAAGTCGGTACCTTCTTGTAGATGGTGTGGACAGCAAGACTGTTTTTTCAATGTAAATCTATGTTATCTTCCACTTTTGTGCCAGTTTTCGATATACTCAAGTTGTCCATGGCTGTGGCATCAGTTATTAGACGAAATCGCAGTGTCATCCGTGGAATTAATGATGGTGTCAGGATGGATAGTAATGTCAGAGGTATAAAGGGAATAAAGGGTGCTCCCACGTATTGGGCTGATATCAGAGTACTCGCTGCCGTACCTCTGAAGAATTACAGCAAAAATCGAATCGGATTCAAGAATAAGGTAGAAAGGTGGGTAGGAATTGTTTAATTTTATAAAGGATGCATGGATGCCAGACTTTAGCGAAAGCCTGTGCCACAGCAAATACTCATTGCTCTCTAGAGCAGAGGAAATCCTGTCAACGACTCTGAAACCTGGCCAATCAGGGTCGTGGAATCATGGAGATTTCTAGGTGTTTCCAGGTGAAGAGGCTCTTAGGACCTTACTCGTCGCCTTGTTATAATGCAGATTTACCTCCAGTGCTATAAATTTTACTTCCGTTCTCCACCCCCCGTTTTCTGTCCCTTAAATTACTTTTCGGGAAACAGGGTTGGCCAGTTTTACCACGTCTTGATGTGGTAAGTGGAGGTCTATATTTCCTCATATTTCCCTCCTTTCTTCTTTGACCGTCATTTTTTTATTCCTCTTAGGTCACTACTGTCTCCTTTACAGATTTGATTTTAATTTCGGATTTGGCCTTTTCCTACACCCCTGATGTATTAACTTTGGTATTTCACTGTGTTTGGTTTAATTCTCCTGGAAAATATTGGGTCGCCTAATTCCTAGGATGCGCTTTTGAGGGCAGACATCACTTCAAAACACCTGAACCGGAATATATTTAAATGCTTCTGATTGACAGCAAAGATAAGGAAAGGAGGATGGTCGGAAACGGACAAACTTCAATAATTAACTCTACTCTAAGTAGAAAACGCGTCTAATTGCAGGTTTTGGTTGAAGATGAACAGAAAAGTGATTAAAAATCTAAGGAAAATGTAGAAACGATTCACTAGCATTCATCCAAACACACACAATGATCACCTGTGGGTAATGACAAGCGAGCAGTCCAGTAGTTTATTGTCAAAGCATTTCTAGATATTTGGCATGAACTGTTTAAAAAATAAAATAACGATTCGGCGCTGACAACAGTCATTTCACTCATGCATGCTAACCACCTATAAATTACGCCACGCCACGCTATGCCTGTCACACATTTAGACACAGACCACCAATAAAAATGTTTTCTAAAAAACCTCAGTCAATCTACAAACTATGTCGAATCCCAATTACTAAGAAATAATCTCAGCTGTGAAGCGGAAGGTCAGAAGATGGAGTTGTCCAAGATTTGTAAATGGTAGGCGGCAAGAAAGAGGGTAAAAGAAAACACATCATGATGAAGTTGTTAAGTTAATCTAAACCAAATTTAAGTGTGTCTCTGTCCATGGATAGCTTATATATGTGATTTGGGGAGGTAACGTTTTAGCTTCAGCTTTTATTTTGTTTAGAGCAGTGTCTATTTTTTCTTTCTCTTAGCCATAATTTAGCTTGCTCTTACCGTGCATCGTGAGACGCATTAGATTAATTGCGTTCTGCCAAGAGAGCCAATTGCAAAGAGAGCCACCCTTTAAAACAATTGCGCCACATTGGAGAGGAAACATTTTAGTGACAATTGGATTAATTTATCTGAGCGAGTGAGTTACATATTTTATGAATACATATACGGAAAGAGCGAGAGTGGCAACAATCCATGTTTATTATAGAAGAACATTGTAAGATGAACGCAAAGTAAAGATACTCTACTTCATGAAAATCAAATTATCGCGTAAGTTATCAATATATCAGAAATATTCAATGGCATTAGAGTAGACCCCAACAAATAAAAACTAAGTGTACACTTCGATAACCTAACCCTCTGGCTGACACACGAGGAGCGATGGAAACCTCAGTCGATCACCCATCTTACAAATGTATGAACTTCTGGCTGCCGTGTCTATGGTTGTTAGTAGTAGATGCTCTAACAACAGAGCGTAATTAGCATACTTAGCATCATAGGTTACGCAGATGACCTGGTCACAAAAAAGGTGAAAATTTGATCATACTATGCAATCAGATGCTAAACGCCCTAATACTTTAGCAAAACTGTGAAAAAATACATTTAAATATCAGACCTAAGAAAACATCACTAACATTCTTCAAAAAAAGGGCTTTAAAAGATGAAATCATAACCTTCAAAGAAACTAAGTACTTAGGTATAAAACTTGACCAAAGGTTCAAGTGGAGGTCATGTGTAGCATACTGCATAAAGCTAAGTGACTTCTAAGCATTTGTTAGAGATATTGAAAAAGCTGGTTATACCCCACAATGGTCAGACCCTTGGTCACAAATGGAGCTCTGGTATGGAAGCGAAAAACATTACACAAAGAGACAATACCAACTGCGAAGTGTAGAAAGACCAACAGAATCGTGAGAAACCTTGGAGAAAACCAAATCTAAGAAGAAGTTATCATAAAATTCTGAAGAGAAGTAAAATAAATGGGATGACAAAATGACAGGACAACTCAACTTAGACAGATGCTTCCAAGTGGTCATAATTAAAAGAGATCTTTGGAAAAAAGGCAACCAAAATTTTCAGTAAGGTGCCCTAATATGGTCATTGATGGATCAAAGATGGAACGGGGGAGGTTTAGGGGTAATTGGTGCCAACATTCCTCCAAGTTGAGACCCATGCAATCTAAATTTGTGCACAGGAGATGACAAAAATAAACTAAATGGTGCACGGATTTACATACTTTTTGAAAGTTAGACAGCTGCAAAGGCACTAAATGAATATGCTTGGTCCAAACTGTCATGTAAATGCCTACATTTCCTAATACCTTGAATTCCGGAACATGAAGGTACAGAAGGAAACGAACTATTAGAAGATTGATTATTATCACGGGTTAAAATGGATTTTATGTTGGCTCCTCGCCTCTAACTTAACTAACCGCGGAGTCAGTTTCCCATGGTGAAAAGGGAGTGCCGCCGGGAGTTATACCAGCCCCACTCATCATACGTAACATTCTCCGCTTTGTTAAAGACTTCCTTCTGCTTAGTGCTCCAAATTGCATTATATAACTACGTTGATGACTCCAAAATCGTCGTTCCATAGTTTCCGGATGTTATATCCAAGAATCAAGACAGCAGTGGTTAATTATCACGGCTTAGTGTCAGTTCTGCGCAGTCAGTTTTCCATTATGAAACGGGAGTATCTCAAGGGGGCATACTATGCCCATTATTGGTTCTTCTCTACATTAACTGCCCTTCTACCTTAATGTCCTCGATCGCTTCATAACCAACTTTGCCGACGATTCCCGTGGTTTGAAGTATCCTTTTTGCGCTGCTTTACTCTAACCGCTGAAATATTAAACCAGTGGTTTGTTATTGACAAGTCAAGTCATAAGCTCAATTCTCTCAATCTTTGTCAAGACGAAAAAAAATTGTTATTGGAATATAATATATATATAATATATTCCAACAACATTTTTTTTCGTCTTGACACCGACGGGAACCTATTCTGTAATTTCCGAACATTAAACAAAAATGTAGTCCACTTTTGCTCGAAACTTCCATTATTCGCGTTGGGAAGAGTATTTGACAGGACCGACCGATGCCCCACGAAACCCGATACACCGCATAATCTTCTTTGGGTAAAGTATGCCCTTAGAAGTGGTTAATGGAGGTTAATTTGGCTTTCCGTGTGATCTCTGGCGGACGGTATCATTGTATAAATAAACTACTTTACATCCTGCAAATGCGTACCGTCATCTTCTTTGAGTGAACTCTACCCCGAAAACTATTATTATATAATATACCTGAGTTTCTCGTAAATTTGTAAATAACACTTGTCCGTGATCCAGAGGGTTTATATTAATTAAACACACCCTGGAAAATTGTCCGTTAAAACTTTCCACTGAAGTCGTCTACAGAATACTTTTCGAAAAGATATTTTCGAAATATGACCCTTTGGTAGGAGCTATCAAAGTTGAGTTTTCGTCTTATTTTGTCAATGCTGTAATCTGCTAAGATTTGGTTTTATTTCCATGAATCCCAGGCAGCATAGGAACTATTAAGGCCACTTTTCGTCCATATATGTGTAAGGGGGAAGTTTCCGTCGCTGTAATGAGACAATTATGCATCACCTCTATTATGTTAAGACATACTCGTCATTTTAGCCTTTGCAGCTTGTTTTGTGTCTCCTTGTGAAATGTTTTAGGCCATCCCTAACCATAATCTCTAGTAATGCCCTGGTCTTATGTAGTATATCTGTATGACTTCTTGAGTCTCGTCTTTTAATGTGGGTTGTTTTAGGTTTATCTTCTTTCCTGTGCTGATCTTTACCATATTATTTATTTCTCGTTAAGCCGTCTCGAATCGCCGAGGAAGTGACTACGAAGTTTGTCGTGCTTTTGTCCAGTCCATGAGTTTTTCCTTCTCAAGCCCTTTTTAAGCTCCTACTTTACTACACCTTGTTTTGGTTTCCATGTATCACTTTCTTGGCCAGTTGGTAAGCCTGTTCGTTTCCTTCTATACCTTCATGTTCCGGAACCTCAAGGTATTAGGAAATGTAGGCATTTACAGAACAGTTTGGACCAAGCATATTCATTTAGTGCCTTTACAGCTTCTGACTTTCAAAAAGTATGTAAATCCATGGACCATTTATTTTCTCTTTTATCATCTCCTGTGCACAAATTTAGATTGCATGGGTCTCAACTTGGAATAATGTTGGCACCAATTACCCATAAACCTCCCCTTTCCATCTTTATCTATCAGTGACCATATACTGAAACTTAGTGTTGCCTTTCGTCCAAAGATTTAAAGGATATTTTGTCAAGCCTATAATCTGCTAAGATTTGGTTTTGATGGCTGTTACATCCATCTCATTTATTTTAATTCTCTCTAGAATATTTTGTTGGCTTCTTCTTAGATCTGGTTTTATTTCCAAATTTTCTCACGAGTCTGTTGGTACCGGTCTTTCTATACTTCGCAATTTGTTTTGTGTCTCGTTATGCGTGTTTTTCGCCACCACACCAGTGCTCCATATGTAACCAAGGGACTGACCACTGTGGTGCATAACCAGCTATGGTTTATTCTCCAGTTTGTGCGGATTAAATTCTCACGAACGCTTAGAAGTCTCTTGGCTTTATGTAGTATGCTGCCTATATGACTTTTCCGCTAGAACCTTTGGTCAAGTTAATTTTTTAATTATTTGTTTGATTCGTGAGGAGGGGTCAAGAGTGTGGTAGTTTAGAAAAACACCTTTTTCATTTTTTTGCCGACGTTCTGACCTATATTCCGGTCATTTTCAGTTAAAAAAAATGAAAAAGGTATTTTTCTAAACTACCTCATTGTTGACCGCCTATAGCCTTGTTTTGGCCGTTGCGGGACAGATAAGACCAAGTCCCAATCCCGCACGGCCAAAACACCGACGTGGGTGATTTTCACGGCGTAACATGAAAAGTTTACAGTGGATATTAAAGTTAGCAGTTCCCGTGAAGAATGATAATATGGAAGCTCCTCAAGGGAGTATACTAGGGCCCAGTATTGTTTCTGTCTTCTGTTAACTGCCTTGCTTCCTTAGTGTTTTTCTAAACTACCTCATTGTTGGCCGCTCCTCACGAATCCAACAAATTATTAAACAACCGGCCACTACAAAACACATTTTGGTCAAGTGTTATACCTAAGTACCTTAGTTACTTTGGAGGTTATGACTTCATAGTTTAAAGTGGGTGCTTTTAGGAATGTCCTTCTTGTGAAAAATATTAGTGATGTTTTCTTAGGGTTATATATTATGCAGGGTGGGCGACCAAGACCCGAGGGGTTAAATGCCTGGGTAGACTCGTACCCCATCCCTAAAAGGTCCGGGACTTGGTCGGCTCACGTGTCCTGCATAAACCTAATGGACTTGTTCACAAACCCCATGATTTTGAACCATTTTATCTCGGGGAGTGATTTGATGATGTCCTCTCCTTCAAAGATTTCAAATCTAAACCTAGCATACCTATCACATTCTGCGAGGTAGTGCTTCGCCGTTTCTTCTTTTATTTCTTAGGGTTGATATCTAAATCTATTTTCACACACTTTTTCTAAAATATTAGGGCCTTTTGCGTCTGATTGGGCAGTATGTTCAAATTTTCCTTTTATGTTTGTTACCAGATCATCTGCTTAATCTATGGTATGCTATGGCAAGTTAAGCTCTGTTATTAGGTCATCTACTTCTAGCAACCACAGAACGGCAGCCAGAGGTTTATACATTTGTATTGTAAGGTGGGTGATCGACCACACCATCCATCGCTCCTCGTGTACGGGTAAGCATCGCATTATGTCAGCCTAGTCTTTCTAAACTTTGTAGTTTTGTGTTTTCTTATGCAGTGATTTTGTGTGTGTGTGTGTGTGTGTGTGTGTGTCTGTNTCTCTCTCTCTCTCTCTCTCTCTCTCTCTCTCTCTCTCTCTCTCTCTCTCTCTCTCTCTCTCTCTCTCTCTCTGTGTGCGCGCGCGCGTGTGTGTGTGTGTGTGTGTGTGTGTGTGGGCTACATTTATAACTTGTAAAGAATATTTTTCCTACGTACCCGTTTATTATTAACAAAAATTTAAAAAAAACTTGATCAATGTGTAATGGATCCTTAGTTAATAAATAGGCCTTGAAGAAATAAGAGAAACTTTAGTCAAAGGGGTCGTCAAATTCCCCGACCTTATTAACTGTGCGAGTTTTATTGTATAGAAAATAAATGTATTTCTCCATGAGTGGGTTTGAAAATATTGATACCTAGATGGATAGGTTCGATCACCCAAAAGGATTGCACAATGATGCACATTGACACCGTCGGTTAGGCAGGGATCAATACCTTCCCGGGACAGCAACCAAAAAGGGATTGTACCGTCGGCCTTTTACGCAATATAACTGTAATTAAATTGTTAACGATTTAATGTAATTTTCCCCATGATAATTTGCCGTATAATGCCCCTTCGTTCCATAACTTTCCAATGTTAATAAAAACGTAAGCCGATTAGGTCAATAGAGGTTTACCGGGAATTCTCAAATGTTTGATTGATGTCATTTACCTTTCGCCGAGGGAAAACAATCTGCCCAGATGTTAACCACTACTTTCTACTTATGACTATCAAATTTTTTCTAAAATGAACTAAACGTCTAAGCAATTTTTTACGTGTTTATACAACTTTTATCGAAAGTTCTCACCGCAACAAGAAAATCTGTCAGAATGGAGGCGAGAATGCCTAAAAACTGATGCGTTTGGGTCATATATAAATGTAATAACACGTTAAACATTTCACTTGTAACGAATCCTCTTGACTTTTATGGCTTCCGGTCTATTAAGGACTCCTCGGTCTATATGAGTTATTGATTTAACGAAATAACGCTGTAAATTACCATATCTCGTAAATAGTCTGAGAAGTGCCTTGTTTACTTACTTTGCTGTTTCTTAAACAAATTTTGAGGCAAATGGCAACAACTGTTAATAAAAATCTATAAACTTTAAGGTTTTGCTCAATTATTATATATTATATAATGGATTCGACTTCAAAAATCCAAAAGTATTACACACAGAACAAAACAAACATAAACGTCATTTCTTAGAAATGGTTTACATCAACAGAGATAAACACAGCATCAGTTACAGAGCATGTAAACTCAGTCGCAGCTACGCCATATAATTAATCAAATTCAATACAGATGACATACCTATATCATCACATTACATTCCACACATCAAATATTTTTCACATAGTCTAATTTCCCAACAATTTAACTTTACTTTTCCTATTTATCCCTTTCTATATAATCCTGAAAGAATAATCTGGCCGAACCATTACCAACACATTTTTCCCTTCGTCGGCTCTTTTCACCTCAAAGAAGCCGACGCCTTATACAAAAATGTCTTTTCTATACCGACATCCTTCCCCACCCCTTCAAAATCCAACGTATATAAACACAAAATAGCAAAATCTCACTGGCCCTCTCGACACGACACGCAAGAATGGCACAATTACACAGAAGACAAACACTTTGAGTGAGTAGAAATACTTGGATTGAATATTAAAAAAAATATATATTGCATTGTATAAATTCACTTTTCCACTTCCAAAATGTAATTGTTATATGTAAACGATGTTTGTAAATCCCAGGCCCTGAAGAAGATCTTAATAAAGATCGAAACGTTGGCACGATAAAGAAAATGTTTTTCTGAAACCTACATCAAACCAGACCGCATCTCACGATTTCTAAATAATTATCGATTAACGATCACTAATCACCACACATTTAAATAGATTAATTTAGAGTCAAAAAAGTTTAATTTGTTGTTAAAAATGGTTACGACGTTTCAAAAGTGTAATTTGGAGTTAAAAAGGATAAATTTGCAAATTAAAAAATTAATATAAAGTTATAAAAGGGATGTTGCAATAATAATTTAATTTGGAATTATAAAAGGTTAATTCAAAGTTTAAAAGGATTAATTTGAAATTTAAAAAATTTAATTTAAAGTTATAAAGTCGAGATTGAAAGGTTAATTTAAAATTACAAAAGAATAATTCGAAGTTAATAATAGTTAATTTGAAATTAAATAGTGTGAATGTGAGATTCAAAAAGGTTTCTGTAAAATTAAAAAAAGTTAATTTGAAGTTAAAAGTGATTAATTTGAAATTTAAAAAATGTTAGTTTGAAGTTATAAAAGAGATAAGTTGAAAATAAAAGCTTAATTTGAAATTATAAAAGGCTAATTTGAAATTAAAAAGTGTAAATTTCAAATTTAAAAAGGTTAATGTAAAATCTAAAAGGGTTAATTTGAAGATAAAAAATGTTAACTTGAAACAAAAAAAAGATAAATAAAATAATATTGAAACATTTTTGTGAGTATAATATACTCACAAAAGTCGATTTTAGTTAACGAAATCCTTACTTGACCCTCGTCCATAAAAAAGTGACAAATGTTATTTAATAAATAGTTATGATTTTTACGTCATTCCATTAGTAATACTTTCAAAACAACGTCTTTTGTTAATTATTTTTTATTATTATTTCAAACAACCATATGAAAGGGGCATTGCGTTTCGCGGTTCGTAAGGGGGATGATTGAGGCTTCTTTGGAATAGAACTCACTAGCTGAAGAGGAGGGTGCGGTCAGCCACAGCCACGAGCACATGCTCTCAGCGTTGTAATGCTTATTGTTACAATTTAAAAATACAAATAGAACCATAAACAACAGGAAAATGTTTGCAGAAAGCTCAGCGAGAGGACGAGGGTTTTGAAAATTCGTCCATAATTGTGTAATGGTAGACAACGAATATGGGTCAACCAGGCATTGGAGAAAACATTATGGGCCAAATTAAGCACATTTATGAAAATAACATTGAAAATTTGAATTTTCATCCTGTACGTAAACAATGTCAACTTTTAAAGCTATTAAGAGCTTTAAAATGTGTGAGGTTAAGGGAAGCGGTCTTGAGCACATCGCAGTTTGAGACGATGTGTCGTGTTCTCAGGAAAGAAAGTGTACCTAAAGCTCGGGTTATATGGTTAGAATGAATCAAAAACTTTGTTTGGAAGCTTTGGTCGCGAGATCGGATCACCCAAGACAAAAGAAACGTCGAGGGCATTGTGGAAATTAAGTACGTGGCTTAGTAAGGAGCTTTGATTATTTAACTAATGACTTTTGATTGGGAGGAGAGAACAAGACTCTTGCTTCTCATTCTGTTTAATTTTCCACATTTGCATCCTATTTTGGTAAGGTAAATTTGTTTATGGATGTTGGTGTCCGAGTGGATCGAAGTCACGATAGCTCAAGTGGTAGAGCAGCGGCGTATCTAGACGAAGATCGTGGATTCGAATCCCGCTCGTGCCATTGACTTTTTTATCTAAACTCAAAACATTAATTAATTGTAATATATTAATTGGTCAAGCGGACCACGAAATTAGTGAATTTGAATTTACCTTTGACAAATATGAGGCTCTGCAATATAAAATTAACAGCAAATTTAGCTGCTAGGATTTTCCTTTTGTTATGATGATTAAGGGAAAGGTGGGGGGGGAATTATTCCTAGATATTTATATTTATTTACTATTTCGATAGGGGCACCTTTGAAGGTCCAATTTTCATGGTCAGATAGCCCGCCGCCTCTTCTGAACACTATCATTTTGGGCTTGCTGAGATTTACTGAAACATTCCAGTTGTCACAGAATGCTCCTAAAGCATTGATATTTTTTGCATTGTAATCGTCGGCGTTTTAAAATTAAAGATCGTATCAGGACGCGCACTTATAAATTGGCAGGCACCTACTCCACTGATTCGTCGTTAATCAATTTAAAAGATTTTTACCCGATGTATTATTTTAAATTTGGCCCTATTAATGGACTGGAGTGGAACTGTGTTTGAAAAATTTCGTGACGTTGATTTCAGCCTTGATGAGGACGAAGGTCGAGTAAGGACTCTTCCTCCAGACAACAAACATTAACAAGCCATAAAGACAGCCCACGCATTGAGATTAGACCTACGTTCACCCATCAAATAGGCAAGGATCGAGGCGAGCTCTAATAGTTGTGTATCTTACTTAAAAATCGATTAAGCAGTAAAACTTAATCTGAAAAAAAATTTGATGTTAAGAAAAACACAAAAAATGGATAATAAAAATTGAGAACAGAAGATAAAAAAAAGCACATTTGAAGTAGGTACCATCGCGGACACCGACGCTTCAGTTACCCCGTTAAAACATAAATAATCAATGCAGACCAAAATGATCTTTTCTCGTGATTTTGATATACCTATCCTCACTATTTTGGTATGTCATACGTTTTTCGAAAAACACATTCTGCATTAAAATCACAGTAGACCTGGTAGAAAAACTCAACAGCTTAACAATCGCCCCAGCGGCTAAACTACTCTCTTTTGTCTAACAAACCTGTATCCATCCATCCAGACTATCGACGTATTGACAAACACAGTATACATAAACAGCCAATGAACAAAACTACTTTAAATTCGACAATGACATATACAGCCAAAAAGACGGTCTAAGGATGGAACGCAACATCGGCCATTATTGCAGAGGTGTTCCTTCAAAACCGAGGAGAGAAACGCATCCCAAAAAATAATGGGTGAGAAGGAATCCATTTATTTTACTCATTGGACACAAACAATCCAACTACTTCCTAACAAACTTTGGAAGGAACTAGGTAACAGAATTAATATATGAAAGGAAGCAGGACAAACTTCGAATCCTAACAGGACACTACAGACTAAATGGACATTTGAAGAAGATGTGTGTAACCCAGAGAGGAAACACCAACACAACTACTAACAAACTGTTGTCCTACACTTGCCCGCGGGAGGAGGTTTTTGGGGAACTACGACACAGTGGGCTATAAGCATAAAACGGGGGTACAACAGTTCTTAAAGAGCGCAGTATATTACACCCCGACTAATACATCTATATCTACTATTTCAGCTATACTGCCTTTAAAATAATTAGAAACGTCTCTTGGGTAGTATTTCCTTTCGAGGTCATTACAATGTCCATTCGTCAGGGTCAAAAGCCCCTTTGACGTGGAAAAAATGGCGACGACATAATTTTGTGTGCTTTTTTCAACAGTGTCATTCACTTTGTGTAGAGCACTTTTTTCTACCTCCGAATTGTTTTCGCGACAGATTATTTGAAGTCGGACCCAACCTTGAGGGAATACGTTTTTTGAAAAGCTTCCTTAAGGTTGGTAATCAACAGATTGGCCTGTAGTAGCGACGTTCTTCCTTAGGTCTGTTTCCCCGTTTAGGATACATTTTTATTTGGGCTTTTTTCCAGATTGTTGGGAAACCTAGAGATATAAAAACAAATCGCATTTAAAGGCAGAAAATGTACAAACCCACATTGACATTCTCCTTTCACACCAAAGAAATTGTTACGCGAAAACATGGCAGATCTGAATTTATGTATTCTCGAAAATCGGGAGAGAGACTTATCGGTTTTTCCATTAGCACGTAAAAACATGTTTTTTGAACAAAAATTGCGAATAACTCGAAAACGGTTGAGAAATCGGGACGACTTCCTGGCTCCACAGCTCAATATGAAGTTGTCGTAATAAGTGCAAAAATTAATATGTTTGAAATTTTGAATTTACTGAAGAATTACTGAAGCTAAGAAAACATTTAAAAACAATCATGTTCGGCGTAAAAAAAATTTTAAATGAGACCTAGTGCAAGTTTGTGCCTTAATAGGCCGAGAAAATATGCATTTCCAAAGTTGGCCAGTTTTTCGTGGAAAACCCTGGTGGTAATTTTTTTTATCACAACAGGAAATCATTTTTTTTTAAAGGCATTTGGTCAATTTCTCAGCAAGTCGTTGAGGTTTGTTAATATGTTGTCCCAATATGAAACGGATGAACCACGGAATATTGATTATTTCGTAATAAGCTTCATATTGGCATGTGATCAGTTGTTGATCATCGTCATCTAGCCTCATACGCGTGAATGGTCTCACATGATCAATGTTTTTGCATGTTATAATCCGCTAAAATACAAATCTCTTGACGTTATTTGGTTAATTGGTCTTCCAGACTAACGTTTTAGTTTTTAATCAGGCTTTCCTTGAATACTGGCACAATACCGCCTCACAATTCAACGATTACAAAACAATTAGGGCTTTAAAAATTTACATTTCTGTGTAAACGACATTGTACATTATTGCATAATGCAAATACGCGTAGCACTGTTTAGACACTGTTGGTTATAAACTCCAAACTAGGAGTATGATTAAGGGTGGCGACAAGCCCCATGGAAATGGCAAGCAGCTACCTATAACCCTTTGCCAGCATAATGGAAAATGTAAGTTGATACAATAAATCCACGTCGGTGTAAAGGGCTTGTGTTCCATCCCTCTGATCATCGGGAAACTCTATTACACCTGGAATTTCGTTACACCGACTAAATCAAATCGCGGTCTGCCCTCTCGCACATTTCTACTCAGATTTGATTTAATCGTGTACACTGAAATTATGACATTGCTTCGTTCACTTAAACGTTTTTTTATGCTACATAATATTTTGATGTGTTTATTTATTATGTATTTAACTAAGAAAGGAGCTTACAAATAAAAATAATTAAGATTGTTAAGGCATGTTCAGTTGGTTACAAATGTATTAAGACATATTAATCCATTATAACATTTTATGCTGATATAGCTTTCTCTTTTGTCAATTAATTATTCTTTTTATGTAACGTCTTGGTTGAGATAGAAAAGTCAGTGTCACAAGCGGGATTCGAACCCACGACCTTCGGCTAAATACGCCGCTGCTCTACCACTTGAGCTACCGTGCCTTCGATCCTCTCGGACACCAATTATGTTGTCAATTCTGTCCTAAACCACATACTTCCCATCCCAATGGAAATTTTCATCCGGATGAAACCAAAGCCTAAAAATCATCACCTATCATCCTACCGTTTATAAACTACTGCCTATAATGGACAAAATCCTGGATAAACCTCTTGGGCGAAAAGAGGGCTGCCCTGGTCCTGTTATGTGAAACAAGCGTTCGCGCAATTCGATCTTCTCATCTACATATCTCAACCTACAACCATTCGATTTTCCCTCTTTTTGCCTTTTTCAACCATTTTATCTCAACCAAGACCTTTACATAAAAAGAATAATTAATTGAAAGAAGTAACTTGGTCAATTGACCACTAAAACATAAATAGTTTTCTATTTTGTGTTGAATGGCCTCACCAGTATATACACGAATGTATATTAAACTTTGATTAATTATGGAAAGATGATATTGTATGTATTCAGGCGTACTTCTTCGACACCTACATAAAAAAAATCTTTACTTGCCTAAGTTGTCAATTCTGTCCTAAACCACATACTTCCCATCCCAATGGAAATTTTCATCCGGATGAAACCAAAGCCTAAAAATCATCACCTATCATCCTACCGTTTATAAACTACTGCCTATAATGGACAAAATCCTGGATAAACCTCTTGGGCGAAAAGAGGGCTGCCCTGGTCCTGTTATGTGAAACAAGCGTTCGCGCAATTCGATCTTCTAATCCGAATCCAAGAATCATCCAGCATGCTAGAACACCTCGATAAACCTCATGCACAACAAATAATACTTAACCGTAATATACCAATTCCTCCTCACTTCCCACTCAAACTTTTCCATCCTTCTGAAGTTAAGTATTATGTACACAAATTCCCAAGTAGAAAATCCTTTGGTCATGACATAATTACCTTCACCATACTTCGAACCCTACATCACAAGGTCTTCGTATTTTTACCCACAATATAAAATGTCATCCTATGTGCTCACATTCCTCTCATATGCGAAGTATTCTAACCCAAATCCGATCTTAGCAACCTCTAATATGTAAGAACACTTTGAACTTAGCAAAGACAGGTACAAAAAGTGATGGGCAAAACTAAATGTTCGAATTTAATAAATGCAGTGTACTCAGATATCAGATCAATACAAATCGGAGTACCACAAGGGAGCATTCTTGGTCCCATCCTGTATACCATATTCTACTGACTTTACTATACACCCCAACACATTACACCGCAGTTCTATATTCTAACCCAAATCTTATCCGAGAAGAACTAGTTGAGTTTATGACTGGGTAAAAAGTGGAGGGCAAGAATGTTTTTTGCACTGGGTACATTTTTTCCCATTTAGTGTTGCTCTATGTACACGGGTAAAGTATGTACTATTGTACATCAACAACCGACTTCCTCTCGAGTTAGATACTTAGGACTATACCAAGACAATAGACTGACATGGAATCCCCATAAAAGACTTAACAACATAACAGAAGACTTGAACAACTACGAAGTCTTTTAGGACCGACATTTGTTTTTACTTCAAAACTCAACTTTATAGAAGATTAATCTTTATGTAAGGTATTGGTTGAAATGAAAAAGCTAGTGTCACGAGTGGGATTCGAACCCACGACCTTCCGCTCAATATTCTGCTGCTCTAACCACTTGAGCTATCATGAGATGGGGAGTTGTTGTCCGAGTGAATCGAAGATCATCTATCACGATAGCTCAAGTGTTTAGAGCAGCGGCGTATTGAGCCGAAGGTCGTGGGTCCGAAGCCCGCTCGTGACACTGATTAATGATTAATTGAAAGAAGTTGTTTGGTCAATCAGACCACGAAATATAATGGATTTATGGAAGATATCAGAGCAACCTCTCTGTACATACGGAGTTGAACTGTGGGAATCCGCCAACCCATCAACAACTATCCATTGCTTCCAATATTTCCAATCAGTCCATAGATAAATCGTAAAATTTCTTACTACGTTCCATTTGTCTGAGGTGAACCGATCTTCCTTTCAAAAATTCCAGTACAGCTTTCGATCCATCCTTATCGTACAGCTCAAGATTTATGTACACTTTCTCAACCCGCCACATCTCCCTAAAGGCTTAAATCAGTTTTGACTTTCTGAAATAAACTAACTTCATAAATTTTTTGCTATGGTCGAAATGTTTGAAATGAAAGTAACTAATATTTCAACTGAATACTTCCGTAATTAAATACAAGGTTTTTTTTATTATATTTGATTATTTTAAATGCCGGTGGAATAAAGGGGGGAAATCGCAAATGTGTGTGATGAGTCGGGGGTTGTTATATTGAACGGGAGGCCCTGCAGTGACGCAGACGGGCTGTTTTACTTATATAGGAACTCGTGGTAGGTCCGACATTGATTTGTGTTTCTTTCAATGTTCACCCTGTTTATAAACGATTTTTTCAATGAAACCCAAAACACAATCCGGTCGCATTTCAATAATATTTTCATTTAAAAAAACAAAACAGTGCATAGTCTGTCTCGAATAATATGGGAAAAATGTTAATGAATGCTGTTTATAATGACGATTTGGTTGAAAGCGTTCTGAGAAAAGCTCTGATCGTCGCGATTAGCTCGATGGAATTAACTTATCATTTCGGCACCGTGGCTTTTAAAAGGTAGGCTAAAAAATATAAATGTTGAACCGGCACACGGGCACTACTGGGTCTGTCTTCACTCGCGGGTTTTTTGTTTGAGTTATTCAAATGCGTTTCGGCATTACGCCATCTTCAGTGAAAAACTGTCTGTCATTCAGTCTGAGTGGGGTTTATATATTGTTGCGTCCGTCGCTTGTCCCTGGGGGCGTTGCGTTAGGGGGCGTGGTCTCCGTGCTCGTTGGTCGGTCTTGGTGGCGGTTATTTTCATTGTCAGTTATTATTTGTGCGTTGTCGGTTTTTTGTTTTTTCCTGGTGTTGGTTGCGATGTTTTGTTCTTCTGAACGTTTTCGTTTTTTGTTATGGAGTGTTTTTAGTGGTGTGAAGGNGTAAAAAACCCGCGAGTGAAGACAGACCCAGTAGTGCCCGTGTGCCGGTTCAACATGAGTTCGCCAACTCGCAGACCAAACCCCATCATCTACTAAAAAATATAAAAGTGAAATATCTGTAATTCCACGATTCACGTGAGTACTTAAAGTTGCTCACTTTGGTTTTTTATCGAGGTCTAGTAGACGAAGTAGCCGGGCCTCAGTGCGGATGACGACCTCAAACATCCAAAAAGAACTTAGCTTATCAAATGCTTCAAAAGTGGAGGGCGATACTAACTGTGAAAAAATGTACCCAGTATGCTCAGATATTAGACTAACATAAGTAGGAGTCCGACGAGGGAGCAGTCTTGGTCCCATACTTTATACCATTTATGGCCGTCCTACATAGCCATTTCGATCCATCCAGCCTTTCTTTAAACGAAGCTTTAAACGACGATTGCCTTGGGACCTGCTCTGCCCTTAATTTCCCATATGGTTTAACCTTTGTCCTCAAGGTGAAATGCATGATTTTCTACCCTTAGTCTAATGACCTTAGTCAGAAAAATCACAAATTGAAACATTAGAGCTTCATCCTATGTCTGGAGGAAGATGGCATTATGTACTAGAGAGAACATTATTAGGATGTTCTTTTTCTTTACTAAGGTTATTAAGAAACTATTATAATTACACTACTCGCTATGCTTAAAAGGTTTCAGCTACTTATAGAAATAAACTATACCGTTTTTACTTCAAATTAGACCTTCTTAATTTCAAATTAACACATTGTTTTAAAAAAAAACTATGTGATGGTATGAAAGGTAAGCATGTAAAGTTCCCGTATATTTGATTTTTTAAAATATAAAATAAGTATAAATAAGGTAAAGTCCAGTCCAACCTGTTCTGCACTTTTTTCTGTACGGACGTTCGGTTTATGACCTATCGCTCGAGACAACTTTGTAGTGTTGAGTGGGCGCATCGCCCACCTCGGGTTCCATGATGATTCTACCAGTCACTTTTAGTGCTGGTATTGTTGGTTTTTTCATCTTCCCCGCCATCAATTTTAATTTTTCACAAATGTGTATCGGTGGCGTATCCTTTAGCCACGATACAAATTCTTCCATACTTTTCTTTCTCTGTTGGGTCAATAACGTTCGTTCTTTTGGTCTTTTTAAAATCCTCTAAGTTGGCCGACGTGAGACTTCTTTTCAACTTTTTTAGCGCCCTTTTTTCTCCTTGTTTGCCGCCTTGCATTCTTCGGTCCACCATGGCACCCATCTTCAAAGTATAGGGGTTCCTCCCGTTTTGGGTGCCGAGTGTTCGGCGGCTTGTTTCACATTTTCTGTGAGGGTGTGGACGTCTCGTTCCAAATCCCCACTTATGTTTGGAATATTCTGGGCGCTAGTGAATGTTTTCCAGTCGGCCTTACGAAAGTTATATCTGACCGCGGGGTATAAAGCGACTTTCGAATGGAAGTTTCAATGATAATTGACTCATGATCGCTATGATGTTCGTCGTTTAACGTGTTACACGAGACGGGAGGCAGGTGGCATTGGACGGAGAGGCGAAGCTCAGGTCGATCGCGCTGAACCTCCCGGTGTAAATACTTTTATATGTTGGATTTATTGTCAAGTAGCACCATACCGTAAGGGTTGTTTGGAGGGTTTGGTGAGATATAATTGGTTGTTGGAAGACAGAATGGCAGAGTCATCAGTGCATGAAGTGCATACCCCATGTTTTTCATTAAACATCGTAAACTTAGACATCGTTAATGTGAATAACAACATCGCTCGAGGAGTGTGAGAAGAGGGCAAAGAACGTCCTTTGATTTGCCTTCTGATTATAACGCTTTCAATTTAAATTGTTATACAAACCTGCAAAAATGTCTATGCTGTATGATTAATAACATTTCGATAGTAGTAAAGAGTAATAATTTTCAATCCTGGCAGAATTTCTTTCAAAATGAACCTATATATAAACGCTATTTCTGCAAGAACAAATATATGAAGGATTTATTAGTCTTAATTTTATTTCAGACACCAGGGAAAAGGGTAAAAAAAAGAGAGAAAAATACTTTCAGTAAGTAATCCTCAAGGAGAACAAGGTTAAATCTAATCCAAGTAAATATCATCTTCCAGCGAGTTTATCCGAGTAGATAGATTTATCATATTAATTGCTCGAAACAGCTATTAAACCAACGATCCTAATCCTCTGATCCCCCGTATATATGCATATATATTTATATATATAACGCCAAATTAGAAGGATTTAAAATAAAAATAGCATTACGTTGAGATGGAACCTGTAAATAATAAATTCAATCAGAATGTGTTGTTAGTTAATAATTACAAAGGGGTTAATTTTTCCCCCTGTTTCTTCATATTTATGTTTTATGAGATTGTTTGGTACAAATACATTTAGTTCTTTAAAAACAGGGATACGAGCGGAGGCTACGGGCATACAGGAAAAAATGTTAGAAGCCGGGCGTTCTTGCCAATGTGCTTCACGAGCAGGGGAATAAATAAGTAATGTATTGTTTATATATTTCAATGTTATTATTTATCAGCCGATTTGTTTTTTTCAACTAGGATAAGAAAATATTATACTAAGATTGTATTGATTGAGATTAGGCACATAAAAAACAAACAAAAACGAAAAGACACTAAAGTAGGTCAAAAAATGTTTCTGCTGACCAAAATCCGGAATCGTTTTAAGCACCATTAGAACAAGTAAGTACGAATTTTCAACCTAATAAAGAATAAAGATATCTGAGCTGAAGGGTACATTTTTATCGCTCATGTCCTGTGTCCCATCCCAACTTGTCTCCTTTGGATTATGGCCAAATTCAATGTTATTATGACTCCATCATATTTAGTGGGCTGATTGACAAAATTACTTTTTTCAATTAATTAGTATTTGTATGTGTAAAGTCATGGTTGAGATGAAAAAGTCAGTCCATCCACGAGCCGGATTCGAACCCATCACTGTCGGCTCAATACTGTTGAATTCACGATAGCTCAAGTGCTTAGAGCAGCGGCGTATTGAAGGCCGTGGGTTCGAATCCCGCTGTTGTTTGTGATGGCTAGTATGTCGTCGACGTATCTAAATAGATGGAGTATTCCGTTTTTCGCCATTATTTCTGGGAAGTGATTTTCTTCGAGGTTTTGGAGAAATACTTCTTCGAGAATGGCCGATGTTGGGTTTCCCATCACTACAATATATAAACCCCACTCAGACTGAATGACAGACAGTTTTTCACTTAAGATGGCGTAATGCCGAAACGCGTTTGAATAACTCAAACAAAAAACCCGCGAGTGAAGACAGACCCAGTAGTGCCCGTGTGCCGGTTCAACATGAGTTCNGTCACGATAGCTCAAGTGGTAGAGCAGCGGCCTATCTAGCCGAAGATCGTGGGTTCGAATCCCGCTCGTGCCATTGACTTTTTTATCTCAACTAAAAACATTAATTAATTGTAATATATTAATTGGTCAAGCGGACCACGAAATTAGTGAATTTATGTCAACAAAGTTTAGATTTTATAATAATATAAATGCGAAAAATAAGGATAAAATTAACAAATACTCTCTAAACCTTTCACTTTATATCTCCTGTTCCAGTTTATTTATAGAGACCAAGTTTCTATTCTTTACGTGTAATTCATTGGGTTCTAAATGCCTATAAAAATTCATATAAATCAGTGAAATAGTTCCAGAGCCATGGCCATTTTTTGGTTTTCTAGAAAAAAATAAGAGGCATTTGCAAGGAAATTTTTTGCACAAAACTTTGAATTCGGGGGTATTTCAGGGTGGATAAAAAAGTATTGATTTTGTTTTTCTCGTTAGAAAAATATTTGAACACACTTTGCTAGGCGTTCCGATAGAAAATGGGCTTTTTTGGCTGGAGTGGACCTGGGCATGTTTTTCTTTCAACAAAATTTCTCCCTTGGATTATATGCAAATTCAGTGTTATTACAACAGCCGTAAAGCTCAATGTTCCTTCTTTCAGGCAATGTCACAAAGATTAAATTTTATTAAGTTAGACAAAAAAAGGATGAAACCAACAAAAAATCAAAATCTTTCTTTCATATCTCCATGCTTAATGTAATTACGGAAGCCAAAATTATCGGTGGATTGGTTGAAATGTTAACGCGATTTTTGTGATTTTCGAAAAATCATAGGCAACAATGAAACATTTGATTTTGTTAAATATTTTTGATTTGCCTAAAAGTTTGCATGCGGTGGCCGAGTGATTAGGGCGTCCGACTTCGAGCGGTCCTAGGTTCGAATCCCGGCACAGCCCGTGGTTTTTTAATTGAGAATAGTATGAAAAACGTATTCTAAAGAGGTTTGACCCCCTCGACCAAGACAACCGAAGGATAGTTGGACGTTTCCCACTTGTCCGACAGAAATTACTTTACTCGCGGGACCGCGGTGGCCGAGTGGTTGGGCCTCCAACTCGTATTTGCCACGTTAGTGTCCTGTGTTCAAATCTCGGCTGACCCCTTGACTTTTTACTTGAGAATAGTATGAAATAAATATTGTAATGTGGTTTGACCCCTCTTCCGTGACACCCAACGGGTTGCTGGACGGTGAGACCTATACGACAGGAATTACTTTACTTTTTAAAACTTTTTATTACCTTACTTTGCTACGTCACTCGGTCAAAATTGAATTTCGCAGCTAGTCTAGGATATCGTTGATATTGAAATACACAATTTATTAGCGATCGGCATATTATCCTGCATTTTCATATCCTACATACAAAAATCGACTGATATATAACAACTTTGAACTATATTTTGTCAAATGTATGGGGCGCCAGAGATGATATGAACTAGTTATTTGAGCTCAACCATAACCTGTTGATATACCATGGATCTAGAACGCAAGGTTGTATCATGTTCTCAAATCCCATGGGATTATACATTTCATTACATTAAAGTCGAATGACATTGAGTATTCAATTCTATCTGAACAAAGAATACAAGTCAGATAACCAAGCATCCAAAGTACTTAGCCTGAATGTCAAGAGCTTGATGGTGATACTGAAATGCAAGACCAAACGAAAGTTAGATCTTTGCAAGAAAATGACGCTGACAAGACTGAACCTTTTTGACCTATAAGGTTCCGTACAATCAAAGAGCTCGATCAAAGTAGTCAAGTTGAGAGTGAATCGTGAATCCATTGGCTATCGCTCCGTTGATACAAGCAATCCTTGAGAAATTTGAAAATAAATAAAATATTGAAAAGTTGAAAACAGGAAGATGCTTCGAATCTTACTAGGTTGTTCCAAGATTGGAATCAATCTGCGGCTACACTTCTGCATAAATTAACTATGTCCTTTTATCGTCCCTCTCATACCATTATAATAACAGTCAATTCTCACATAACACATTTACTACAAGCAAGTAAGCAAGATATATACAATTAACTCCTATTTCCTCTTAAAGCAAACAGGGCAGAAAACTCCCGAGCATAATTACCGTATCTGGTGGCATCCCAACCCGCTCCTGTTCGGTGCCAAGTCATGACTCGTCCATTATGTGCAACACCTTTCTCTACATGCATGGCACGTACATAAGTAGTTTTAATGCAATACATTACGTATTTGCCTTGTGACAGTACTAGTTCCATCGTCTTTGCATCCCTGCTCCAAGTAATGACATTCTATTACGACTACTATAAACGCAATAATAATAAGTAAAAAGGTCTTTTACAAAATTGAAAATGGAATAAGAGACTGTCTCCAGCATACGCCAACGGTCCACAGGTGTGAGACAAGAACGCGTCAACTAAGGTTAAAATGAGTCAATGAACCAATATTGGTCTTATCTAGAGCTTTCCTTAAGCTTGAAACTTTTCACAAGATAAGAAACTTTCTGAAAGACTTCTGTTTCAGGCCTGTCCGTTTAAGTCGCGTCATTTTAGTTCCATCAGTCAATCTAAGAATAGTCCTAAGTGAACCCGGAGGACTTAGGTTAAAAGAAGCCAGCCAGCTTTGTGCCTCAATATGAGGGATTAAGAGGGCATCTTCATTTAAAACGACATGGTGGGTGTTGAGGATGGTAAAGGGTAGAAAATGCTTTGGCTGAATGGTAAGGATGGATCGAAAGCTTGAAGTGGAACCTTTCGACGCGAGATCAGATCACCTCAGACAGAAGAAATATTGTGGTCGTTACGGATAGTGAGAACCGAAGAATTGGATGCGCTCGGTATTGTATTGAGTTTGATTCTGCTCATTTTGGTCAACCATCATCTCTGTTTTAGGCCTGATCAACAAATAACCTAATATTCTGCTGTTGACAAACTCAACAGTTTAAGATTTTAACTCTTTAGGCCTGTAGTTAGATCTTATGAGACTCGAGTCGTTTAGGAAGGACAATTACGAAAACATCCTCAGGAGAGTTCGTATGATTGTGCTGTATATTGTGGTCAAAAATATTTTAACTGGAAGGTTTCAAAGTGTAGTGGAGATAATTACGTCATATCAGGGGATTTTTCAACTATATGATTTGTAAATATGGTACTTAACTTTAGGAAAATCGTAACAGGCAATAAAGGAGGATATTTAATTTGATTTTGCGATACTGACTAGTAACTGTAGTTACTAAGGAATAACAATGTCATGATTTTATTAATGATGTTGCATAATAATAGTTATTAAATATAATAAAACAATAAAAAAACTATTGGCCTTGCCCATCACTCGTTTGGATTGGATTGATGAAGGTGTCTGGCGATTATCTCAATGTTATCTATGATGACGGAGTAGGGAGGGGTCATCAATGCAGAACCGGTAGTTTTTGTTCAGGAATGCGGGCCTTTTAACAAGCCTGACTGGCCGAAAGGAAATAAATTGCCCTCTCCTTGCCCGATCAGCTTTGTCCCGGTTTTTCATTGATGAAAATCTATGTTTTAATAGGTCGTGTCGCGTCTGAGGGGGTGGCCGACTGCGACGACGTGATGATTTCTTCGCCGCGTTGCTGGATTTGGGCCAAATGTCGGGACCTTTCCCAAGAATCTGGGACATCTTCCAAATGAGGGGTTTACGAAAAAATTCATCTTAAGAATAATAATCGTCCTTCACTCGTCCTCACCTTAAATAAACTTTCAGGCAAGATGTCTTGTTGTTTGTCTATTTTTTCGCCTAGCAAAGTTATATGAATTTATTAAATGACCTATACTTTATTGTAATTAGCACTTTCGTTCTAACATTTTAATAATTATAATAATTAATGAATTCATGCGTTATGAATCACCAGATTCATTTCTTTGCACCAACGCCCTTTTGTGATTTTCGCGTACTTTGAGTCTTGAGCCGGGCAAAGGGCCCTAAGGGAAGGATTAAGGGTGACAGCCGCCTCCTGACGAGAAGCACTTATTGTTAGTAAAAAAAAAGCAACGAACCCGGAGGGCAAAATCTTTCAGCCTGGAAAATATCTCGTAGTGTATGGAAGGACCAAGACTGCAATGGGAAATGGAAATCCGGAAGGAAATTTGCCTCCATACTGCAAAAAAAACTAAAAACCCTACTTTTCGAACTGTACGTTTTTCGGTTTTGTGTGACGGAAAAGAAAGGTGATTTTACAAAGGGCTCTGCGATAAAATCGTAAATCATAAAAAGTAGAAACAGGCATCTGGCCAACTATGCGTTCCACAGACTACAGTAATAAAGGAAACCTCGGGGAAATGCCAATTCAAGGATCAACAACAAACTATAAAACACACTGTAGATGGATTTAGATGAAAGTGTACTGGAGAAAGGTCAAAGAATACTAAAATAAAAAAGAAGTATAAGTACAGTATTGGTCAAGTTCTGTAACACACACACAATATTTACGCACCCTACTAGCCAATAACAATAATAATAATAATGTTTTATTTATTATTTCTACTTTTTACAATATTTTACAAGTTGTTTTTATTATGGCATGGTAAGACCGTCTGCCGTCTCTACTAGCCAATAATTTACAGACGTTTCACACATTCTTCGGAATTGGGAACACCGTTTTTGCCAATGAAGCCCTAGTTTCATAACAATTGCTTAAGTATAAAATAATAATAATAATAATATGCTTTATTGCAAAAAAAGAAGAGTTATAAACATTACATACTATATAATTTAAAGTAAATTTACGGCATTGAGGGTCCGTCTGCCGGAGGTCGATTTACATTTGACTTAAATTTTTAATTATTCAGAAATCGTGAGATGCGGTCTTGTGTTTCTGAGGTTTCAGAAAAACGTTTTCTTTATCGCTCCAACGTTTCGATCTTTATTGAGATCATCTTCAGGGCTCAAAGTGTTTGTCTTCTGTGTAATTGTGTCATTCTTGCGTGTCGTGTTGAGAGTGCCAGTCACACGAAGATGATCTCAATAAAGATCGAAACGTAGGCACGATAAAGAAAATGTTTTTCTGAAACCTACATCACACACCAGACCGCATCTCACGATTTCTGAATAATTATCGATTAACGGTCACTAATCACCACACATTAAATTTTTAAGTACATAATAATAACGATTCATCACAATTTATAAAATCTATCACGACGATGTTCCTACCTGAGTTGTGGGCTAGAAAGGAACGATCCTCAGTCTTTTGTCCAAAAAATAAGTTAAATCTCGTAAAAACCGCAGAGTCTTGGTAGCCGGGATCCACGGGCCTCCAGACCAATATCGCTATCAGCTGACGATAAACGAACAATAAAGAACGAAGTAAAAAAAATAGGGACAGCCGTTCGCTAGTAGATCGCTCTAAACCCACTCAGAATGGCCTAGCGTTGACACACGGTCACTTTTGAGCTAAAGCACTGGTATATGTCCACCTGATTGTGGGGTGTCCTTGGCTCCATATGGAGAGTGAGTAGGACCTCCTAATATGAGTATTATCCTTGAGTACAAATCTGGGCATATTCTGATTTTTGGAAGAAACTTTTACTGTATTTTCATTTTTGAGGTGCAATAATTTTCCATGGGAATAGAGAGCTGTGCAGAATGACTACATCATCAGAATAGAAAAGCTTTTAATTGATGCATTAGAGCAGAGATTCACGAAATCTGGAGGTCATTAATAAAGAATAAAACCCCAAATCCTAACAAAGTCATGGTATTTTTAACCACAATATACAATGCCATCTTACGACCACTCACTGGGAAGACAGCAAATAGCGAGAACAACAAGATACTAAAAATGCAACTCGTCCTAACCCAAAATCCTCAAAAACCATGGTAATTTTATCCACAATATACAATGCCATCCTACGACTCATTGGAAGGTCAGTAATAAAGAGCGGGAATAACGGTTTTAACTATTTCTTATAGTGGTTATAGATCATCCAATGTTAACTATTGCGTGAGAATGTATTTACAAGCGTAAATGTACTAAAGCTTGATTGCAGAATGTCATGTGTAGTTGTTAATATCGCGTATTATGCAGATAAGAAAAAATGGATTTAAGAATGTGTAAGAATGTTTTTAGGTTAAAATTTCATGCTTAGAGGGTTGACACGTGTTCTCGATAATTTCCAAGCCGATGTCTTTTATTTAAATAACCTCAGAAATTTGTAACTCTTTAGTACTTCGTAGCTCTCTTTGAAATTTAAAACGATTTACTGATACATTTATCAGAAAAGAGTCTTAAGTGCAATCATATGATTGTAAGTATTAGGTATTTATACTGGTTCACTACCTCGATGGGCTTACTTCCAAAGTCTTGTGACTAGGACTTGTTATCTCTTTGGCTCAAATCACAAGAGCTCAGCTTGTGCTACAATAATGGACTGTCCTGATTTAATAATGTACGAAGTATTTAAACGTATATAATAGTGTGTGGTGTTTAGTGACCATTAATTAATGATTATTTGGAGCTAGTGCGATACGGTCTGGTGTGACGTAGGTTCAGAAAAACATTTTCTCTTTCATGCCAACGTTTCGATCTTTATTGAGATCATCTTCAGGCATATTCCCAGGCCCTGAAGATGATCCCAATAAAGATCGAAACTAAAAGATCTCCAAATAGTATATAATAGTGTTACATTGTGCTTTATTAGGTATATTAGGCATAATTTTTATATGATCAAAAAGAATTATCTGCTTGAGCAGCAAAGAGAATTTCATAAATTATCAAGCAGTGCTCATTTACGAAAAAGTTCAAAATTTGCCTTTATACAGTATTTGTATATTTGTAATTGCAAAATCTCATGATTTTGGAAAGAAAAAATTGGGGTTTTCCCTTTTTATGGCATTTTTGGCACCGCAGCAATGAATTCTGTTTACATTTTTTCAGCAGGTAGTATTAAATAATTGTTGTTACATTTTCATACTTTGAAAGCTTCTTTATTAAGCTTTGGCGGTTTATTTCAAGCTTGGGTTGTCAAAATGAAAAAATACTAGTGTGTTAGCGATAATTATTTTCGATGGGGTGAGAGCAAAGGATCCTGGATTATTGAATTTTAACATTCCTTCCGAATTCCACTTTGTCGAATTTCCTTCCAATCTGTACAGTGTCTAATAAAACGATCGATTATCGGTTCAACTCATTGGTTTACGTAGCTTTAGAAATTGAAGAACGTTACGAGAGATTTCTGACTCGGGTGGTGTTCGGAGGGAAATGTTGGAAATAGGGCCACAGGGGAAAGTTGGGACGTTGACATGATTTCTGAAATTGAAGACATGTCAAAATCAACAGCTGCAGTTTGGTTAGTTGGAAAATTGAACAATCTCGTATAATGAGTCCGCGTTGTGTTGGGTTTTTTAAACACCCATCCTACTGATAGTTTTTAACTTGTAACGTTTGACCTTTTTCATTCTGGAAAATGAATTTTTAGGCAATGATCAACAGTTGAAAAATCTCCCAAACTTAGGTTTATGACATGACAGGGTACTGTTGAATTTCGCTGGTTCATTTATAATAATATTCTATTTCTAACTTGACAGTAACCCATTTGAAAGTTAACTTTATTATTTAACTTTAATTTCACTTTTTTACTTAAAATTAACCTTTTTCAACGTCAAATTAACCTTTTTAACTTTAATTTAAACCTTTGTAACTTTAAATTAACCATTTTTAACTTCACAGTAACCCATTTAAAAGTTAAATTCACCCTATTTAACTTTAATTTCACTTTTTTTCTTAAAATTAACTTTAATTTAACCCTTTGTAACTTTAAATTAACCATTTTTAACTTTACAGTAACCCATTTAAAATTTAAATTCAACCTTTTTAACCTTTTTTACTTTAATTTCACTTTTTTGACCCCAGTCAGAATTTGGTGAATGGAGGAGAATGAAGTGTTTTAAAAAATTCCAAGTGGCGGTCTGTAATATACGATTTTATTATAGGATTATTTATTTTAATAAAGCTTCTACAGAAGCCATGGGTCAAATGCCAGAGATGTACCAGGAAGACACTAGGGCAGTACTGCTGCAGCAATGTCAATAGTTTTTAGCGACGAGCTCCATTGGCAACTCCGAAAGCTGATGATTACGAGTAATGCGGGCAGGTGCATTTTACTAGCGGAACAATCTGGATTTTATCGATTATAGGAAAAGACTGATGGATTTGCCTTTTTTGGTTCTAGGAGAGATCATTGAGAAAACCTGATATTCGATCCGGCTCCCCTTCCGCTATTAAGTTTCAGGTTCACTGGAAATAATTTCACTTTCAAATTAAGAAATTTTCCAAAAGGAGCCAGAGGCATTGTATTAAATATTATTAATCATTCATTGAGCTATTTCAATTTCGTTAAATTTATTAATCTACACTCGATCTCCAGTTTTCAAAATTATTTTCCATCTGAAATTGTAGAGTCGTTTATTACCCTTGTGATTAATAGTCTGAATATTTGATTTGAGCGTTTAATTAGGTTCGTAATTGAAAGGGGATTATTTTCAAAGTGTTAGCAAAGGAATTTCTGATTTTTTAAGACAGCGGATGACAATTTCCTTTAGGGGCTTTTTTACGACTGATGCAGGCTCCTCGTAAAAATCGAAATGTCCGATTCGTGTATTTTTTTATCCGTCTGTTTCCCTCAAGGGGGCGAGATGTTATTGAACGAGTTTTCTTTTCCCTTTCATCCCTGCTACCCTGGGAAATAGTTGCTGAAGAAAAAATCCGTGATTACAACGGTCTACCAAAAAAGCCTCTTTTTCATTATGCCCTTTGCTTTAAAACAACCACCGTTCCAAAGATTAATTAATCACGTAATGGGCGTTTTTTTAAACTGTAATTAATTAGTTCACCACGCGACAATATATACATTCCTCTCTCGAATCGATATTTCCAAAAAACTTCGCTTTTCTAATTGAACTAATTTTCAAAAATAAGAAACGTTCCAAAACATTATTATAATTGGAGTTCGACATATACAGAAAACCAACGATCCTGTACGAAAAATTGTTTAGGCAGAAGTATTCGGACCTGGAACCAAATACACCATGGGAAAATACACCAGTATCTTTTAGGCTGAAGTTCATTCAATCGAGAGATGTACTCAATTCATCTAAACTGAAGGGTACAAAAACAAGAACACAGCTATCATGTCAGATAGCCAAGCAGCCATCAAAACACTAAGCTCAAACATCATTAATTCAAAAATGGTTTTAAACTGCAAAACCAAATTTTTCATATTAGTTACGCAGAAAAAAGATAGCCTCTGCTGTGTCTCAGGATATATGGGAGTAGAAGGCAACGAGAAAGCGGACACCCGTGCAAGAAAAGGGGCTGCTATACCGCTGACAGGACGCGAACCCTTCTGTGGCGTAGGAACCGACACTATCAATGTGTACCTCAAACAGAACGATAAAAAGAACATGAGGGAACAACGAATCTCACTCATTGGACACAAACAATCCAAGAACCTCCTAACAAATTTGGGAAGTAACAGCAAACTAAACGGATATTTAAAGAAGATTGTTAAAACCCAAGACGGCACATGCAGAATCTGCAAAGAAGCAAAGGAGACACCAACACACCTATTAACAAACTGTGGTGCTACACTTGCCCGCAGGAACATAAACAATATGACTGCAGAAGAAATTCAATCACAGAAACCGGGCCTTAGGCCTTAGGCAAGTTCCTTCCTGAACTAGGTCTCACCGTGAGGTCAGAACGTGGAGTACCATAGCTCACAAGCTCCCAGTATACCACACACCACATTAATACATCTACATCTAGGTCATCATCAGGAGGTACTAAAGATTGGATAGTACTTGAGTTTAAAGAAACAACAAACAGTATTCATGTTTTTGTAAGATATAAGACATTGCATCAATAATCCTAAAATAATAATAGATAGTGGAATGGAGGATTAGTCTATGTTTGGATGGTTTACAGGAAGGGACAAAAAATAATGCCTTGTAGAACACCATCTTTCAAAATTTTTTACCTACGAGTATTCTGTGCTGCACCTCGCTCAAAGCAGTGGCCAGTTAAGTACACGAGTATAATATAATAAGGATTGAATAGAGAGCGTTTGAAAATAGAGAAAATTCCTTGCATTCCAGGCATTACTTTTGTATGAAACCCAAGCAGTATTCTTAGTTTTCCAAGGCAAATGGTATCAATAACCCTAAGACAATGCCAGATCGTGAATTAATTTGGGAGGGGGATTGACATGATGAGAAAGAATAATATATAATAAAGAATAAAGGTTCTAAGAAGAATCTCTCGAGGATTTTAGACACAACAGAAAGAAAGTTAGAAGGTCTTTGTGGTTTAGGAATGAGAATGACTGTTGCCCAGCCAGCACTGACACTTAATAAGGTGGATTAAGGGGGCATCGTCGTTTAAGGATAGGAAAGCGTACTTAAAGCTTGGGCTGTAGGGTGAGAATGGATCGACAAAAATAATGTTGAGGTCGGAGGTCGTTGGTGATGGTGAAATTAGTGGCCGTTTTGGCGATTAATCTGAGTCTGAAGACTTTTGATTTGAAGGATTATACGCGATAGATATTGGATGAAGTTTTTTTTTTTTTTTGCTTCGGCGGAGTCATCTGCCACGGGTCGACAGCATTTCGGAAGAGACGCCAAACCGCTGGCGAGTTTAAATTGCAAAACAACAGCTGGCCGCCAATACAGACCACTGGAGATCCGGGGCATCTCCTGTCTTATGTCATTTAGTACCTTATTTACATCTTCCTTTTCTCTAAGTGTCTTACTTGAGTGGAAGTCAGTATTTCTCTGATTTACAGTGGAGGGCAAAAGTTTTTTTTCCAATAAAAATGTATAATGTATATTTTCCTCATTCGATCTTGTCCACCTTGTGAACCAGTCTTTGATAATGTCAAGATGTTTTTGGATGTAGGTTGAATTGGATTCGCATTAGAGGACAAAATTTTAGTGTCGTCCCTGTGATAATAGTGTTGGGATGTGTACGAAAGTCAACTGTAAAAATGGTAACATGATGGGACCTGGAATGTTTCTTTGTGGGACACCGGTATGGTTTGCCTCACTTTGCTTTAAAGCGTAGCCAATTATGTAAGACACCTATCTTCACTGTTTTAGGACTGTTCAGTGCATAAACCGAAAACAACCTGGCCGAACTAACTCAAAAACTGTCAGCAATGTTCGACCTATGCAAAAAAACTAAAAACAACAGATAATATCGTACGTCAAGTGACTCAATAGACTTGTTACGTAGAGGACAGATTAAAAAAAACAACTAACCAATTCGAAACACTTTTCCATAAACTTTCCATTCGCTGAATTGGGTGTTGAACAATAAACCATTATAGTAATATGATTTTCATTTTAAACACATCATCCTAAAGTCATTTGAAAAATTTGGAGAATAATTGCTAAAAATGATCTTTCATGACCTTATCTGAAACCCTGTTAAACTTGATGTAAGAGATTAAATGCCGCATCATAGCTCGCTAAAGGGGGCGTCGGTGGCCGGTTAATTTGAAGTTAAAAATTATTAATTGCAAACTAAAAATGGTTAATTTTCAACCAATACCTTAGTGGGGCATCGGTGGCCGCAACTGTTTAGGCATTGACACGGCGCTCATCACCGTAAGGTGAAGGTCCAGGGTTCGAATGCAGCGGCCCTGCAATCGAACCCGACATACTTACAAATGGCCTTTTTTTCAAAAACACCGGCACCCTGAGGGTTTATATGACCTCTGCAGTTGCGAACCCTCGTAAAAGAAAATATTTAACAATAGCTCGCTATTACCGCATGTTCCGGTAGACCAGGTGGAGCCGAGGAACGCTTAAACCCTGAAGTATAAAACAAATTCGAATTATAATAGAATTAAATTTACCTCTATTGGGAACGAATCAAAAATCAGGGTCATTTAGCCGGTAAACATGGTAAAATCGATATAGCACTAAAACGATTACTGTAGTTATTACGTGTTCGACACAAACTATCGATAGCAACTCAGAAATAGAAAAACTAATTTCGTTGTCACCTTGCCTGAGTTATAACAAGCTAAAAATTATCACCATTCTTGTCAAACTATGTCATGAACTATGACCATTTATTCTACATTTTGGGACCGGCCTGTTTTATAGCACTTGTTGATTTCAATAATAAAGCGAGATTTATACCTTTTTTTTTTAAGTTTATAAACTTTTCCTCAATGAGTTTATTCATAACGGATTTTTTTTCAAAACGTACTTAAAACAGGATGGAATATATTGGGTTACAATAACGGCAACGGTATGGACCGTTTATGCCTAGCAAATACATGCGCGTAATGCATTAATGACAGCGGTTGTCCCAGGCAACAAGACTAAAATCAATCTAACCGAAGTCATCAACATCTACAATATTTCTATAGTAAGCAATATTGCAGTTTGATTTCACTTGTGCTAAAATCCTACTTCCCTTTTTATTTGCTCTGTGATCTTATATAATAAATAATTTATTAACAGCCTCTAGATATACAAATATAGATTACTGATATGTGCGTATATAGACTATGGATAGCCAATAACCAGGAAAACACAGGTGGGGAGAACCCAATAATTCATTCAATATGAAGGATTAAGAAGGTTATCATCGTTCAAGACGACGTGGCAGGTTTTTAGGATGGGAAAGTGTACATAAACTTTGGGCTGTATGGCTAGGATGGATCGAAACCTTGAATTGGTGGGTTTGAACGAGAGATAGGATTACATGAGACAAAGTAATCTTGAGATCATTGTGGATAGTGAGGTTAGTGGCGATGTTAGAAGTTTGACAATTTATCTGACGACTTTTGATTGGAAGGATAGGATTCATAGGATATTGGATTAGCCAGAGTAAAGCATATTATATAAAGGGTGTCCTTTTTCGATGGCCGGGCTGAATTTCTCATAAACCAATGACGCTACCACAAAAACAAAAAATCCGTCCTTATTAATTTTTTGTCTAGTTTCAATATTTTACCCTTTGTGGCTTTCAACTTCAAAATTATATTTGATTTGTATTGGATTTTGTACGATGAAAAGAATGGTGCAATCGGATTTTAAAATGGTCAAAAAAATGAAAATATTATGGCAAAAGGTTTGAAGAACAAAACAGTCATTTGGTTTGCTATTTATTAATCACATTTCTTATTCGAACTGCCTGCCTTGCGTAAAGATACAAAAATTTTATCTTTTTAGCCACTCTTCACCGGTGCCAAGAGCGACAGAGGGAGGTGCATTGACAAGCATTTTCTATCCTTTGCCGCAGTTCTTCAACTGAGGTTGCTGGGTTATGATTAGCGTAGACACTGTTTTTTTTTTAAATGGCCCCACAGAAAATAGTCAAGTAGAGTTAAATCAGGCGACCCAGGAGGTCAACAGATCGGGCCATAAGGTCCTTTCCACCTATCCCAAATGAGACGATTCAAATAACGTCTCACCTGCAAAGAATTGTGTACGGGACATCCATCAAGCTGGACTATCATTCTTTGTCGCTGTTGCAGAGGAACATTATCTAATAGTGTTGGTAAAACCTCCCACAAAAAATTAAGGAACTGAGCACCATTTAAATTATTTTCGTGGAAATAAAACCCAATTTATTTATTTCTAAGAAGTCCACAACAAACATTCATACTATGAACCACCTGATGATGACAAGAATACGAAATTCTCGTGTTTTCCTTTGACTATGTTCGAAAATTCCAACGGTATGCCATTAGAGGTGAACTTGTATTCATCAGTCCGTAGGATGAATAGAATGTATGGAATTTTCTTCACCCTCCCAAATCGACATTTGTGCAAGGAACGTTAGACGCATGTCATAATCAGAGACCCGAAGTCCCTGGACAAGATGAAAGCGACACTGCATAAAATTCTAAGTCCGGAGTACATAACTAATTTTATTTTTTGAAAGACATAAATCCCTTCGCACATTTCGGAGAGAGGAATCCGGATTTTCTGACGGACTTCTGAAGTCACGATAGCTCAAGTGGTAGAGCAGCGGCGTATTTAGCTGAACACTTACTTTTTCATTTCGACCAATACCTTACATAAAGATTAATTAATTGAAAGAAGTTATTTGCTCAATCAGACCACGAAATCTAATGGATTTAATACAGTAAAATATTCAACTCCTCGTCGAAATTACGTTGCCGGTTTCTTGGTGATGGAACAGCAACTGAGCCGTGTCTCCTCCTATTGCGAGCAACATGAATAAACGTTTTGTGGTTTACTCTGGGGCGATCACCACTATCAATAAAGCAGTCGTATATATCAACTCCCTATTGATCGAAAAAAGTACTTTTCGGTTCATTTTGAATATAATACTGAATGTAACAAATAGGTTCTATTGTAAAATTTATTTACTTCCAGGAAGTAAATTTTGCTCTCATAACGCGAGTTTGACAAACAATGATAGAATGTAAACAATAAATGCAATTAATGTCTACTTTAGTGAAGAAACAAATAATTGGAATTAACAACGATACAAACAAAACGCGTTTTTTTCAAACTTTTTACCATATTTTGTCATTTTTTGACCAATTTAAAATTCAATTGCACCATTGTTTTCAGCGTAAAATATCCTTTAAAATGACAAGTCAGGATGTATAGATAATAGATGTAATAAAATCCTACCGCACCGCTTTAGTCTTGGGTGAGGATTCCGCGTCATTCTACTGTCTAAGAATAGTCCTCAGTGCACCCGGAGGACACAGGTTAAGAGAAGTTAGCCAACTTTGTCATTCAATATGAAGGATATAGGGTGATCGTCGTTTAAGTTGAAGTGGCAGGTTTTTACGATAGTAAATTGTACAAAATTCTTGGGCTGTATGGTAAGGATGGATCGAAAGGTTGAAATGGAACCTTTCAACGCGTGATCAAATCACCTCAGACAAAAGGAATGTTGAGGTCGTTATGGATAGTGAAGTTAGCAGCGTAGTAGCGTAGTAAGAGGATTTTACAATTTATCTAAGGACTATTAATTAGAAGGATTGGATTAGATGGATATTGGTTGGCTTAACGGAACCCCACAGTTTTGTGTCCAAAGTGGTACCAATAATATTGACCAAAACAGATTTCGGTCCTAAAAATCATCGTAGTTGTCCAAGACTTCAGTTAAGTTGTTGTTCGTGAAGTCTTTCTTGGGGGTTCCACGACTAGGTGCTGACCACCTTGATTGGAAGAACAATTATACAGCTCATTAAACATTTTAGAGTAATCAAAACCATTTAGGACAAATCTTCGCCATACCAAAGCGATTTTTAAGACATATCACTTTTATATTCAAAAGCGTACTTTATTTGAATATGAGAGTATTTTTTATTAAAAACTTTTCTTTATATAAAAAAGGCTATTCTTTCGTAGTTTTTATCAATTTTGGCTTTTATACCTTTTATTTTATAAGAGTAAAAACAAATTACATATGACAAAAAAACGGAACATAATCATACGAGAGTAAAGGGTCAAGCGTATAAGCCTTCTATCAAAAAACATGAAAAACTAAGCAAAGACTTTTACGTTGAGATTAAAATTTTTTACCCCTTCCTTCATTATTTTTCCCCGCTATGTACATGAAAAAATGGGGGGGGGGGTTGAAGGAAATTAAATTTTTACATTTATATTACACAAAAGCAATTACTACTGGAAAATTCCCAGTACTTAAAAAAATAAGCTTGCCTGTTAAATTGTATTTGCTTCCACGAACAACCCCGACCTTTTAAATCCTATCAAAATGACATAACAAGATGTATGCCTTTAGCTGCAAACCTATACTAAAGTGATTGAACTAATTTCTAAAATTAATAATATGTAAGCTTTAATTGCAACTCTTTTTATTTTTGTGTATTTTATAAATTTTCCTTTAAATTTTTATATAAAAAGTTATTAAATAAAAAATGTCAACAAGTTGAACGTAGAAGTTACAATTTCTAGTTGAACTTCGCAAGTGGCCTGGTGTACCTCAAGGTAGCGTACTAGCCCCCACACTTTACCATGTGTACACAGCTGATATTCTCAAACGACCGCTCTGACCTTTGCATTCGATGCCTTTTAAATAAATCTAATCTTATCATTTTCACTCGAAACCTTCAACAACACCTCATATTACAACACACAAAAAAAATCCCTCCTCAAGTTTACTTCAATAACGTCGCTTTCCAACTGCGGACAAGGTGCGGTTTCTAGTAGTACATCGAAGTTACGACGCGAAACAGGGCTCTTTCATTTCTTAATAAACACGTTACCTCCGTCCTTAGTGAAGCCAATATGGACTTACGAACTGGAAGTCTGGAGTTAATCCAAACAGTTTATTATCCTTCTCATCTAATCTGTCCAATTCTCAAATCTCAGAAAACAAGGAAACTACCTATACATCACCTATACAAGGAATCACGTATTCCTTGTGTTAACCAACCACCATAAATCATCGAATCGAGTAACTTTCATTCAGGCGATTTTCCCTCAAACCTCCTCGCCGAATAAAGAGAACATGCCAGTGACAATGATAGTGAGAGATCATAATAAACAAACAACACATGGGGCTTTAAATCGTCATTCCAGTTTGAAATAGAGTGACACATATATTGCCTGTTCGAACTCGAGTGTCCACTATCGACTCAGTACTGTCCACTCTTATTCACAGTTCGTACTGCTGGTCGGTGTTCTGACCTTCCGACCTGCACTCTACCGACACTCAGATACTGGAACTAGGATGGAGATTGATTGGTAGATTTGGAGCCAAAACAAATTGCCACGGGCCTGGGGGCACAGTTTCGTTCGGAATTATTCACATCAAACTTGTGGATCTAAACTCAATCATGACGTAACCCATCAACCACAAAGCTGTGGTAAGACGGACAATACTTCTGGTCAAGGGAGGATGAAATGATTGACGGATTTGAGATTGTACATACTTAAATACAAATTGGTGACTCGGAATTCTTGGGATGCCATGATTTTAAAATAAGCTTCTGGAGAATTTACTTGTTGCAGGAAGGAGAATAATTGGTGGAAAATTTCTATAGGAGAAGATAATACGATGCTCGCAGATCAAAATTAAAGATGTAAGTAAAGAAAGCTTTAAAACCTCTTAAATAGGGCACTTTTCCGGGTTTGAAGGTTTTTTTTGTTTTTTTGAAAGGTTTTCTTAATGACTAAGCTTTTCATTTCACTAATAGCCATTCTTCAGAGATACAATTGCTAAACTATTCAAACTCGCAGTTTAACTTTTCGTAAACAATAGCAATTAGCGTACAAAGCTCACTCCAAATGCAATAACGATCTCACTGGAAATTTAGACAAAAAAGTGCATAATTGAGTATAATTGTTATATTTCTGAATAAATAGAGTCAACTTGTAAAGCTCGGTCCGGCGAGCTGCCGCATTGGAATCAATATATCACTCGTTTTCGCTCCAGATCAATAACCTATTCGTCTCAAGAATTCCGTGGGTGAAAAATATTTTTTTTTATAACACTTTTTTTTACTTTTTTATGAAAGAAAATTTTTAAGTGCATTTCTTCCAGTTGACATCTTTTACCTTCACAGGATGATTTTTTGCATGTTTTCCAAACAGATTTAAAATTGACCATTCAGTACCATAAATTACATGGGAATCTTTTTTAAACATTTCTGGTTTTTATAACTTACTTCAAAATGATTAGATGCTAGGTATCTTCTTACTTAATTATACCACTTTGCTTTCCTTTTATGCCTCAAAACAGATTTACTTGAAAAAATCGATTGTCTTTCAAAATTTTTTCGTAGGTCTTTTTAAATTTATTTGTTTCACACAGTTGACACGTTTTATCTATATTGGATTATATTTCATTTGCTATTTTCCAATATTGGCACGAACGTGGATGAAATAGAATTTTCATTATCTTTACATGGTAAAAATGTTTTAAACATTTCTGGTTTTATAACAAACTTCAAAATGCTTAGTGTCAGTTATCTTCTTACTTAATTATACCACTCTTCTTTCATTTTATGATATTTAAACTAAGGTTCTTTGAAAACGACGATGACTCAAAACAGATTTACTTGAAAAAATCGATTGTCTTTCAAAATTTTTTCGTAGGTCTTTTTAAATTTATTTGTTTCACACAGTTGACACGTTTTATCTATATTGGATTATATTTCATTTGCTATTTTCCAATATTGGCAGAAACTTCGATTTAAAATAGACCTGTCATTCATAATTATTTTATAACATGTCTGGTTTTATAACAAGCTTCAACATCCTGAGATGCCAGTTATATTCTTCCTTAATTATCCCACTCTGCTTTCATTTTATGTCTCAAAACAGATATACTTGAAAAAAATCGATTGTCTTGTAGAATTTTTTCTTAGGTTTTTCATATTTTATTTGCTATTTTCCAATATTAGCCCAAACTTTGATGAAATAGAATATCTAATTTTTCATCTCGAACACAACATAAAAATTATAAATCAATTTAAATTATTACTTTGGTTTCAAATAGGACCAACTAAAAAACATATGGATTAGTTTACACTAATGATATAATTTTAATATTAAACGATATAAATAAATAGTAAAAGAAAGTTTTCCTGGTTTGTCCAGGTTGAGAGACGGGCGCCAATATCAGCCCACCGAGTACGGCCCGCAGAGCTGCAGAGTGTTGCAGGTTTACCGGCATCTGGTGCCCAACTTCCGTCAATTGTAAAAATTGTCAAAAAGAAATAATTACCAGAAAGGCAAAACGTGCGCATAATAATGTAGGCAATTGATATGAAATTTTAACGCAGTCTTTGAGAAGGCTAATCAATAAAATCGATCCAAAATGCGTTTATGCTGATCGAAACAACTCTCAAAATCTCCCACTTGTGTTTATAGTTGGATTTGGTAAATAAATCGTTTATTAGTCAATCTCTTCTTTGTTGGTTTTTCTGGAAATTTTCTTTCTCACTTTCCTGTGGTGGGATTTTTTTTTTTAAGTCTACCATTTTTAAGTTTTAAATTTGTTTGACTGATGGTTTTAAGTGATACAGATTCGGCTACAATCATAGCATTGTTGGATGATCATTTTATTGTTTGGAATCTACTCTGTAATCGACATTCTACCGCTGTTGAAATCAAGCAACGAGTTCAACAAGTTAGAAATATTAATGCCAGTTTAGGCACTGTAAGGCGAAGACTTTCAGAAGCTGGATTATTTGGGACAAGACCTGCAACTGCTAGAAAGTATTGCAAGGAAGAAGGAGAGACAGCGGAACATCTCCTCTGTTGGTTTGAAGGCCTATATAGCCTGAGATTCCTACTCCTGGGAGAAGACAAGCTTGTAGGATGAGCACGGGTGACCTTGAAAAGGCTTCTGGTAAAAATCCTTAAGGTTAATGAGAATGAACAATATGGTGGTGGTGCATAGGTTGTAAAAAAGGCCGTCTTCTTTTGTAATCTAATCTTGGTTACTAAACAGGCAGCAATGGCCTGGAGCCCACTGAAGCACGGCTCGATTTGCTTTACTGAAGAGGTCACTTATTAGTTATAGTGAAAATAGCAGCCTTTGAGTCAGCCAGTAGCAAATGTCGACCCCTAGAGTGGTGAAGGCTTTAATTGTCGCACATCAAGAAATACTCTTATATAATATTCTTTGCTCAAGGAAGGAGGATTTTCGATTTACAACACGATGATATATATATATATATATATATATATATATATATGGACCGCGGGATGATAAGAGGGAAAGCCAAAGTGGTGATGTGGAAGAAGGTTAAAGAAGTTTATTAAGTAATAAGGGTTACTGCGAAATATGTATTTGTAGACGTGTGTAAGGAATCAAATAATGACGCTATTATTCTATTTCACAGATGGATTATTGTATTGGGTTGTCCGGAAAATAATGCAGGATTTTGGTATTAAACAAAAAAAAAGAAACTAGTTACTTTAAAGCAATGTTCTTTAATCAAAATAATTTCCCATACTCTCAATACATTTCTCCCAACGTGTTGGTAACTTATTAATTCCGTCTGAGTAGAATTCAGAATTTTTAGAATTGATAAAGTCAATAAATGCATTTTCCAGTTCCGTTTGATTTTTGAATATTATGTGTTGTAAGTAGTGGTCCAGGTGTCTAAAAAAATGGTAGTCAGTAGGCGAGAGGTCCGGAGAGTAGGGTGGGTGAGGCAAAGTTTCATAGCCAAGCTCCAATAATTTTTGTGACGTTACACGTGACACATGTGGTCGAGCGTTGTCATGCAACAAAATGGGCCCTTTCCGATTGACCAAAGAGGGCTTCATTACTGCCAATTTCTGATGCATGGTATTAATTTGGTTACAGTATGATTCAGCATTGATGGTTTCGCCAGGATTTAAGAAGCTGTAGTGTATTAAACCAAATGAAGCCCACCATACCGTAACCATTACCTTTTTTTGATGAGTTGGGGGCTTTGGAAAATGTATTGGAGCTTCTCCTTTGTCGAGCCACTGTCCAGAACGTCTAGTGTTATCGTAGAGAATCCACTTTTCGTCACATGTAACAATTCTGGCCAGAAATGGGTCATTTTTGTTTCGACAAAGAAGTGATGCACAAACATCAAAGCGCTGATTTTTTTGGCGATCGTTTAATGAGTGTGGAACCCAATTTTCGAGTTTTTTCACTTTTCCAATCGCCTTGAGGTGGTCAGCGACGGTCGTTTTACTGACTTTGAGTTGCTCTGCAAGTTCTCGAACAGTTGTTTTGGGGTTTTCTTCCACCACTGATCGCAGAACATCATCATTAAGAGAGGAAGGCCTTCCACGACCTTCTTCATCTTCAAGGCTGAAATCTCCCTCCCGAAATTTTTTAAACCACCTTTGCACAGTGCACTCATTAACACAACCCTCGCCCCAGACTTGGTTAATGTTTCTAGCCGTTTGGGCTCCGCTTCGGCCGAGTTTAAACTCGTAAAAGAAAATCGTACGAAATTCTCGCTTTGACATTATAAGGATGACTGAATTATTTCCAAGTAGCGGAATGCTACAGAGGTAAACAAACAATATCATTTGGAAGAGGATTAATAAGTGTTGACATTCATACAAATGAGTAATCCTGTAAACGTAAACAGAATATTTTATATAGATTTTTTTTAATGAAAACTTAAAATCCTGCATTATTTTCCGGACAACCCAATAATAAAAAAACAAAGTCAACGAATCGATTTTAATTAAACCCATAATAAAGGTAAAACGTTCCTCATTAGTCCCGTTGGACAGTGATGGAAGGTCGGTGGGAAAAGATCGACGTATTTACCGCAGAGCAACGATCGGAAATTCAAGCCGAAGTTTAGCGTCAGGGAAATGAACCCAAGGGTGTAAGTCAGTACACCTGTTGTTGTTCATTGATTAACCGAAGAGCCGGCCCTTTATACCACAAAAACACTTCGTGTTAGCACTGTGATTAATTCTGTTTACATCCTTTGGAAGTAAGGACCTATAGAAAGACAACCCACACAATCAAACGGATAAAAAAAGATTTCTCGGTATTTAACAATATCACGCCAAAGGAATAATTTTTATATAAGTTGTATTTGTATATTGAAACTAAGTGTAACCGCCATGAGCTCAGTGAGCATTCATCGAATATTAAAGTTCATAAACTGCTCAAAAATGTATAGGGATATTACCAACTTTGTAGTATTTACTTTCCCTAGCATTTTTATTTTGTTTTTATTATATATATGCATAAATTGCATAAAAATTGATTAGAAATTATTATGGTTTTTACAGAAGGAAATGTAATTAAGGGATTTTGAAAAGTAACAAAAGAAAAGGTTTTAATCCCATAATTTTGTTTATTGGACACAATATTTTTTTAAACAATTAATACCGTCTGTTAGCTAAAACCTCTGTACATCTGTTAGTCATACCGTTAATAAGGTTGTAACTAATTTCATAAGGAATTTCACTCCATAGTCGTTGTAGCGCTGCACTCAGTAGTTGCAGGACAACTGGCTGCGGATGATGATTGCAAAGCCTTCTCTGCAACGCATCCCACAAGTGCTCAATGGGATTGATGTCTGGAGTAAATGGGGGAAGGGGACCAGGTTTTCTAAATATTGGTGAACAACTCTGCCTCAATGAGGTGGCTCTGGCATTGTCATCCAGAAATCGAAAATCCCAGCTAATGATATCCCTGGCTTCATTATTCCTCGATAATTTCTTGGACTTAACGGACTGCGTTGAGGTTGCCTTCAACAATATCGAACCCAGTTCGACCAACAGTGTAAATCCCAGCCCAACCATTTACTTCCTTCTCCAAATTGCACTGAAGGGGGTATTCTCTTCTAAGGCTCGCTGCACCATATTCTCCTCAGTTGCTGGTAGCGGGCTGTTGTTGCAGGTCGTCTCAAAGGGGCATACGATGTGAGACCAACGCTGTTAAAGACCTTATACGTCATTTTGGATCAGGCGGGCATTATCGAAAGGGTTCCGCCTTGCAGCAAGGATAATATTTCTGCACTCCCTTAGCGTCGTAATGCGCTGGATCCACTACCAGGCCTCCAATTGGCACTTCCAGTCTCTCGGAATCGGGCTAAAGCCCGGTAGACCACGCTCTGGGAAATGTCAACTGCCTCTGTGATATCCACTTGGCGGTGACCTCGATGACTCATTCTCACAACAATATTGCGAACTTCTAGTTCAAGATAATGTCTTTCCATGATTAAAGAGAATACAACTGGATAAGTGGAGAAAAGACGAGAAAAGGTGTATGTTACAAAATGAGTAATCTTCATGTTTACTATTCTTCGGAAAATCCGTTATTAAAAGTGAGGATAAACATTTGTTTATTTTTGGTTTGTATTTTCTATTTTGTTTTATCCAACTAACAAGAACAAATCGGTTAATTTAATTTAAATTAATAGAATAAGAACAAATTACAAATATCCTTATTCATTTTTGAGCAGTTTATTTTTCGTTATCGCTGCAATTTTTCACGATTTTTAATTCCAGCAAATCCAACCCTTGGAATCTTTTAGAGGCGTGTTTGGCCATTGCTAAAAAGAGTTTATTATTTCTTAATTTGGTTCTACTTTTAAGCTGTTGATCACTTTATATGGTCTTTTTCCATTAACTTGACCCTTTTTAACTTCAATTAACTTGTTTTTAATTGCAAATTAATCATTTTTTACAACAAATTAACCCTTTCTTTAAAACACTAAGAAAACTTAGAAAAAGATGTGAATATATAAACTTGTAAAGTAAAATTACTGTATATTTGAGAATTTTTTCATATAAAATATTTGGGCTCTTAGAAGACCACGTAAAAATGAATTATGACTATCATAAAAAGTTGTTTTAATTAAATTATACTCGTAATAATTAATAGTCTTGGTTGAAAATGAAAAAGCTAGTTTCACAAGCGGTATTCGAACCCACGACCTTCGGCTCAATACCCCGCTGCTCTAGCCACTTGAGCTATCCTTATTCGGTGAGGGATTGGTGTCCGAGTGAATGGAAATAAATAATTAATATGGTCAATTATGACTACTTAATCCATATACAAGTTATTAAAAGTTATGTAAAATTAAATATAAAAATAAAGAATTTATCTTTTAATTTGAGAGACAGTATTAGAAAATTAAATGTAGAAACAAATGTTTCTTCTATAAATTCTAGTTTTTTTTAATAAACAGTAATTATTTTGTAGAAAAATTATTTCATATTTTTACAAAATCTGGAATTATTAGACTACAGAAGCAAGACTTGCTTGCATAACCTCCCTATGCCCTAACCCATGTGGAAAAAAATATAAAAAAATAAATAAAATATAAAATAAAAAATATATATAAAAAATTTAAAAACAAAATAATAATAATAATTAAAAAGGCAATAAAAAGTATAATTGAATAATAAAAGAAGTCTACGGGCGATAATATATAAAAATAATTGGTCAAGCGGACCACGAAATTAGTGAAAATAATATAAAAATATTGTCCCACAAAAAAATTGAATTAAATTCTTATAGAAGAAGAATTTATTTTTATATTTCATTTCATATCATTTTAATTTTAATTGAAATTAATTTTCGTGTAGTATTTTAGATGAGAACCAATTTTATATTTCTTAAAAATTCTCGATAAACAAAAGGTTTAAAATAATTAATAAATTTAAAAAATTAAATTAAGTGAAATTAGAAATGGTTAATTTGAAGTTGAAAAAAGTTTAATTAAAAGAGGTTAGTATGAAATTAAAATAATAATTTAGAGTTAAAAAAGTTAATTTAAAGTTTATAGAAAGTTAAAAGATTAATTTAAAGTTAATAAATGTTAGTTTGATGTTAAAAAGGGTTCATTTGAAGTTAAGGGTCATTTAAAATTTAAAATGTTTAATATGAACTTAAAAGGGTAATTTAAAGTTAAAAATGGTTAATTTAAAGTTAAAAAGGTTAATTTGAAATAAAACCGCTATATTATATACATGTTGCCTTTTATCGCTTTTGCATAGTGAATAATTTTATTGGTACTTTTCCATAGGCACCCAATGGGATTTATTAGTCCGTGGTCTGGTCAAAAATCCCGCAGTGCAGGTTTTATTTCTTGTATTGACCCAAGAGTTGTTTTAAATAATTTTCCATTGACCAGAACAAATCATACCCTGTGGGCGGGACGTGTAGTTCCATGCAGGGCAATCATACAAAAGGTATACCACAAGTTCGTAAAGAATGAGTTTATTTTTAATGTTCAGCCCTGAGTTGGAAGACAAAAGCGTGAGGGGATCCTCGCAGCCATCCTCCCCTTTTAATAATCCCATTTACGTAACTAGAGAAGTTAAGCTTCCTGTCCAAAATTAATCCTAAATATGTAATTTTTTCAGTCCAAGCACTCGGAAAACCGTTAACTGACACTTTCCCCCCTGAAGAATAGGCGTCGTCTAGTGAAATATCTTATGATAAGTATGAAAGGACAATGGAGAGATAATACTTAATTATTTGCCCTGGTTAAAGCTCTATAAACATCGACCCATGGAAGATACAGAAGATATAACATGTTCCTTCTAGCTACACGTATGTAACAAAAGCTTTTTTAAAATTATTTTCGTGAATCTTACAACAATGCGCATCCTTTACGACTTTTTTATTATAATTGGAAAAATTCCCTGACGGTTGATCTTATTATAATTTAATAACTGTGTTGTTTATCAAGTACATACTTGTATTAATTTTGATGTTGGATCTTCTGCTAGATAATGATGAAAGTGTCCTCCTTTTGCTCTGCTTAAGTTATGTTATTACATTCATTATCTCTTGTAAAATGAGGATCTGGTGTATGGTCAGAATTGAAAAAGAAGAAACTACAATCACTTGCCTAAAGGCCATGATGGTACTAGGTGAATATGATGACTAAATGGATTATCGACCAGTGGCTTATAGTGTAAGATATCTGGTTATGGTCAGGATTAACAAAGAAGAAACTAAAATCACTTGCCATAATCCTGACTATATGACACTGCAGTTTCTCCTTTTTAATCATGACACTACACCAGATCCACATCTTACACTATAGTATGTTCCACTCGTCGATAATCCGCATAGTCATTAAATAAATAATTATTCGGAGATCATGAGATGAGGTCTGGTATGACGTAAGTTTTAGAAAAACATTTTCTTTATCATGTAAGCGTTTCGATCTTTATTGAGATCATCTACACGGAAAACAAACACTTTGAGCCCTGAAGATGATCTCAATAAAGATCGAAACGCTGGCATGTTAAAGAAAAGGTTTTTCTAAAACCTACGTCACACCAGACCGCATCTCATGATCTCCGAATAATCATTGACTAATTGTCACTAAACACCACACATTAAATAGTTAAATTAAATAGTTAGAAAGGGCAGCTTAAACGTGAATTTAAGTCCTAAAGAAATATTCCAGTTGAAAAATTGGTATTTGTGACAAAAGCTGAGTAGAATAAATCCCACAGACGTTAATGCTTCAAAAAGAAAAAGAATAATATTCAAAATGGTACGACGATTTTAAGATAAAAGAATAGGCACTATTTTTCCTTCAGATAAACGTTGAAAACGGTCAGATGCCCAGGACTGAAGATGTTTTTATTAGGTCGATTACAAAAAAGAAACGAGCCGAACATTCTTACTTTCTATCCTTTCAATAGGAGGTTAGACACACACAAGGAAACCAATTCAAATTAAGTAGCTGACAGTGAAAGCTAATGGACTACTAATTTCAAATGGACCATCCAACGGTCTCGACTCGAAACTCGACGCCACACCGGCGGACAATTTAGATGTAAATTTAAATTCGACGAAACGGGATCGGTTTTGGCCGGTTTTTAAAGATCCGAGATAATAAAATAATTTGGATTTTTTTTGCAAATGATGAACCGAGATCGAGGGATATGTGTCGGTGTCGAATAGTGGGTGACCCAGTTTTTGAACCGGCTGAAGGTAGTCTGATGGAAGCTCCGGAGCGACGAGGATCTAACAGGTCCAACACAATGAATAGGTGCGAACACACTCCTGGGGATACCATTTCGTTTAATTCTAAATGCTACAAAGCAAAATTTTTGAATTTTGCCCAGCAGCGACGCTTAGCAACAAACAGGCCTTGAATGTGTCTGACCCCTTTCGAACAATCGTAAAAATGCATAACAAATTTGAGTGCATGTCATTCTCTGACATTGAGACGATGAACAATGGCAATTTCATTACCATTTTTTGTTTATTATCTACATCATTATAACTGAAAGCACGTAACGTCAATCTACCGACGTTCACATTGTTTAATGTCCCTGCTTTTTGTAAATTTGTCTAAATAAAAATTCTCTGACCAATACACTTAATTATTCTCAAGCAAAACTAAAATCTGTCTTTAATACTATAACTTTACATTAAAAACATCAAGGATTAGGCCTGTTGGAATGAAAACTCGCAATTCCTTCCTCGAGCTTTCGAAGCTATCCTTCATCAGGACTTTCAAATCATGATGGGATGGCGTGGATACTGGTCTTAGCTGACAAGACTGTGTCTGCGACCTGGGATAAATTCTTAAAACAACCTCTTTTGTCATATGACCGTGAGAGTGGTGTTTCTTCGTGTCCTGATAACAAATTTTCCCGGCTCGAACTTCGGCCGAAATGTTCAAAATAATGTATTCGCGCAGACAGTGCTAATCGTGTTTAATATGTCAAAGACGAGTGGTTTTGTACTGTGACACTCGACACTAGCAAGCTATGGGGTCTGTTAAGCGGAATCCCTGAGGGTTATTTTGTAAACCCTTTAAATTTTAGACTCGTAATGGTTCGAACGAACGATTTTGGACTAGAGAGACTGGATTGTTCAGGGTTGGAAACGCTTAGTTGAACCCCACAGTCCAATTCCGTCCAGATTAATTGTAGTAATGATGTATTAAGTGACCAATATTGGTCTACTATTACTTAGAGCTCTTCGTAAAACTTAAGTCTTTTTATCAGAAACCACCGTTTTGTTAAGAGCTCCCGTGTAAAACTTCAGGCCTTAGCTTTTCTTCTTCCTGGAGTAGCAGCTGGGACATCGCACCAACGAAAATTCCACTGTTTCTTCTTCTTCCTTTCCTTCATCTGTTGTACAATAGTCTTTTTATCTATGTGAAGTCCCACATAGTGGAAGACATTGGTTGCAGCAGAGGAACAGAATTGTAGTAGAGTGGAGGAATGAAGTCAATTTCCTGGGATCCTCCATTTCTTGGACCTTTCTTCTAAACAGTCCTCGTTTTAAAGGTTTCTGAATGCCACTGCTGGGTCTGGGTTCACTGAAAGGTTGGTAATATCGTCTGCAAGGAGAGTACTGTACCACAATTGATAGGATTGTCTGCAATGTATACTGAATGGACCGAGGACGTTGCCTCGCACCCGCTTTGGCATAGTGATCAATGATGTTCCAATTCGCACTTGAAAGACCTGTTGTTTAGATAGGATTTTATTTGGGATGATGATACCATACTTGAAGTCTTTCCTCATGTCTAGAAAAGAACTCGAGCACCATTCTTTCTGTTTAAGGGAGGATGCAATGATGTCCAGCCTGTGGTTGAATGGTAGAGTGATGTCACCTGAGCCAGAATTGCTGGGATGGAATCATATTGGAGCTTTCAAGGATTGCCAAGTAATAACAGCATACTAATGGGGTGATGTGATGTAGGGGGTACTAAGGTTTTTGAGGTTTGGAAAGGGTTTTATGATTTATAATTGATTGTTCATAAGTATGGCAGTGTAGAATGAAAATAATCAAGTAAATACATAAAAAGACTGGCTTTTTAATAAACATCCCAGGAAAGGAAGTCCATCCCACGTCTTGCACCAACAATAGAGAATGATAAATGATATGACTTTAAACTAAAATTTTGTTGTTGTACTAAAAATCTATTAGATGAACTAAATTTAAAAATATTTTCCAAAGATTTAATAAAATAGCAGTAAAAGCTCATTTTGTTCCAGATTGCCAAAATATAAATCCATCGCTTCAGGAGATGGAATGTAACTGTTATTTCGAAGACAGTTCCTATTTGGGAAGGTCTTGTGGCACAAACCCAAATGTCACACTTTTCATGTCTCTTGTGGATCTCATGTTGAGAAGTTCTTGTCGAATAGCCCAACCGTGTTCACGGACTCAACCCACTACAAACTACGACACAAACAGATTCGATTTCATTGTCATCGGAGGAGGTGTAGCAGGTATGTCCCAAAATAAAAAAAAATTTCATTAATTTTCAAAACTTTTTTCTAGGTTCGGTGGTCGCTTCACGTCTTAGTGAAAACAAGAATTGGAGAGTACTTTTAGTCGAGGCAGGACCAGAAGAAGCAACAACAACAACTGTCCCTAGTTTTTCAAATAAAGCGATCGGGACAGACTTAGATTGGAAATATAAAACTGTAAATGAAAGAGAAGCATGCTTATCCACCGCTGGCATTTGCGAACTCCCAAGGGGGAAAATGATGGGAGGGTCTGGATCAATTTCTGGTAATTAAAAACTTTATTCATTGATTTGTTTTCCATTTAGAGTTCCTCTTTTAGCACATAAGCATCATCTATTTTGCCAAATCTCTGCTAATGGTTTTCCTGAATGATTTTTCTCTAAGGAAGTAAAAAATTTCTTCTCAAGGGTATGTTATCTAAGATGTCCATTACCTGAATTTTTTTCATGATTAGAACCTTGGCGTTATACTGTACATCCAGTTTTTTAGGTTATTCAGGCAGTTTTAGACTAGTTTAGGGTTGCTGTCGAAGAGTATGTAGGCTCAATACTCCTGCCCCTGTATTTCCTGTATCCTAGATCCTTTGGTGTACCAACAAAACTTGAAATAAAATTTAGTATTCAATGGAGAAGCAGAATTTCAAGAAACAGTTGAAATTCATTTTTTTAAGTATTTATATCTTACTATTCAGGTACACATTTTAGGTTGGATTTTTTATTAAAAAACAAAAACATAAAATTGTTCTTAAAAAAGACATCTTATGAAAGAAAAAATCCAGAGGTTTTATTGATTTAATTATGCATTAATTGTTTGTAATAAAATTTTACTTATTTACCTAATTTAAAAAACACATATATTATTTTTTTTTAGGTATGATGTATACAAGAGGGCACAAAGAAATATACAACAGTTGGGCAAGGCAAGGGAATGTTGGTTGGACTTATTTTGAGTGTTTACAGTTTTTTAAAAAGGCTGAAAAAAATTTGAATCCTGAAATAATTGATAAACTTTACCATGGTACTGAAGGACCAATAACAGTACAAAGATTTACTTACAAGCCAGAAATGACAGATGATATCGTTAAAGCTGGACAGATTTTGGGTTACTCGGACCGAGACCTAAATGGTCATAATCAAACCGGTTTCACAATAGCCCAGATCATGGTAGATAATGGAATCATAGCAAGTACTCCAAGGATGTACATAAGAAACAAAAAACGCCGAAACAATTTGTTTATCAGCTTGAATTCCACAGTTCAAAAAGTTTTAATTAATAAACAATCAAAAAAAGCATTTGGTGTTGAAATTGTCGACGATAATGGAAAACTGCGAGTGGCTTATGCAAAGAAAGAAATAATTTTATCAGCTGGGGCTTTTGGCTCTCCTCACATTTTAATGCTCTCAGGTGTCGGTCCAGCAGAGTCGTTGCAAAAGCATGGAATAGAAGTGATTCAGGATTTAAGAGTTGGTGAAAATTTGCACAATCATGTTGCAGTCTCATTAAATTTTTTTATAAAGACAAACAATACTCAAAATCCATTGAACTTAAATTCCTTAAATGAATATTTGATGAATCACACTGGGCCGTTGGCATCGACAGGATTGACACAAATCACAGGATTTATGCACACCAAATACTCTCAATATATGCCAGATATACAGATGTTTTTTGAGGGCTTTTCGCCAAGCTGCCCTTCTGATAATTACCATCATACCCATTTTGGTTATTCAGATGATAAACAAGTCATAACAATGAGGCCGACAAACATACTGCCAAAGAGTGTAGGCTACTTGACTTTAAAAAGCAGCGACCCTAATGACATGCCACTTATTCAGATGAACTACTTGACTAATTACAGTGATGTCGAAGTGTTGAAAGAAGGGATCAAACTAGCTATACGGCTAAGTGAAACGGAACCGTTAAAAAAATGGGGAATAGAATTAGACAAAAGGCCACAACAGAACTGTACACAGTTCTCATTTGGAACGGATGCCTATTGGGAATGCATAATTAAACAATACACCTACCCGGAAAATCATCCAGGAGGATCTTGCAAAATGGGTCCACATGCATCAAAAGGGGCAGTTGTCGATCCTGAACTCAGGGTTCACGGCATAACAAATCTTAGAGTTATTGACGCTTCAATCTTCCCTTATGTTCCTAATGGCAATCCAATATCAGCTGTTATTATGACTGCTGAAAAAGGTTCATACATGATTCAAGGCGCATGGTGACAAGTAACTCACCAATTTATTTTATTTATAAAAGTGTGTTTTATCATCAATCATTAAATTTCTACTTGTACTTCTACTGCTATTTAAATATATTATTTTATTTATTTACAGTTTAAAGGAACAAATAGTACTTTAAGCCCCCTTATGTACTTATATAATAGTATTTATTTTAGAAATAAAGTTAGTATAATAATAATAATAAAACATATAAAAATGTACAAAACAATATTGACAATAATGTATTCTTTAAAATATTTATCATTTTTAAACAAATGATGAAACCACATTGCAAAAGAAAAGTAGAAAGAAAAGAGAGGTATGAGGAAATAGGAAAAGGAAAAGAAATAGGGAAAAATGTCAAATGCCAGACCTAAGACAAGCCAGCAAGGAAGCAGAAAGAACTTTCCATGGAAACAAATTCTATAGTCTTGCCCCTGCAATTCTAAGGGATAACATTAGATTTTTAGAGGAATGCTGAAGGTGGGTACGATCAGTGCGTTTAGATAAGGAATGAGGGACAAAAAGTTTATAGATATTGAGAACATTTATTTGATTTCATTTTAAATATGTATATTAAAACTCTAAGTTCATAAGTTCCAATATCCAAGAACACCTTGAGCTTATTGAAGATGGGTTCAAAAAGTCAAGGACAAGAATGAATGAAGAAAAATGTACTCAGTGTATGTTCACAATGAAAAAACAGTCTTGCCTTTCACTGTACATCAACAACAAAGAGATACCAACTTCCACTCAAGCTAAATACCTAGGACTGTACCTAGACAGCAGACTGATGTTGAATCCCCACACAAACTTAAAAGACAATAACTTAACATAGTCTTGGACATCTACGAAGACTTCTAGGACCAATATCCGTCTTCACCGTCAACACTCATCCTCAGAACTGTCTTTTTCTCTCTATAATCTTCCAGCACTAGCTGACAGAAGGCGTTTTTTATCTATCATTTCTTTCCAATATAATCAATGGGTGTCTAAGAAGTACTAACATAATTTCATGTATCACCTTCAATGTCCCAATACACGCTTCAAACGATCACCTATTGTTAGTGTACCCTTTTGTAAAACAAATTACTTATTATACTCTACAATAAATAGAATAATGAGAGAAGGAAATAAGATATGTCCGAATATTGTTTTTTTTTTCATCCAAATTTTAAGACATTTAAACATAAATTAAAGGAAATAATTTTATAGATTGTTTTGAAATAAGTATAGTCGTATTATATAATTCTTCTATTATATAAGATATATAAATATAGTTTATTGTTTATTATTATTAATATAATTAATGTTTGTTCTTCTTATTTCATCAATTTTGTTTTCTACTACTTAAAGTGTTGTAACCTTATGATTTATCTTGGTAAAAGGATCATTGATCTGTGTGTATATATATATAAAAAAATAAACACTAAACTAACCTTATACAAGACTTTAGGCATACGGAGTAGAAATGTGGGGTTCTGTCAAGCCATCCTTGATCAACGATGGCCTCGAGACCTCCTTGCCCCTTAATCCCTCACACTGAATGATACAATTGGCTGGCTTCTCATGGCATGTGTCCCCCGAGTGCTCGCATTAGTGTTAGTGCTGTAATTTTTAAAAAACGTTTATGAGTGCTTAGAATGTTAAGGTTGCGGAAGATGTTAATATGGGAAGAAAGATGATCTCTTGGCTTAAAATCATAACAGTATCTAATGCAGGCTGTTAATCAATTTGAAGGAGATGAGCAGATTGAAAGTCTAAGGAAAGAGAAAAAAATAGCAGTACAACAAGAGAATAAAGGAATAAGGGATTTAATGAGGAGAACTATAATTTTCTGTGGAGTGAAAAAGCTGACGTGTCAAAGAGAATGGAGGCTTGAGTAGATTATTTTAATAATAGAGCTCACATGGCCATGCCATGTTAAACACCCTGCCTATATAATTATAACTACTAGGAATTACACAAACAAAAATATATGTGTATACAAATAATACATTAAAGCATTACAACTACATATATAGTACATTTTTAGCTTTTTTCCACTAAATAAAATTATTAACTGATGTTTTAATGAGGAAACAGAAGTATTAAATAAATCAACAGTATTGCATATTTTGTTACATTCTATAATCGTGTGATGCATTGGGGAGTGTAGTGAAAAATTTGTTCCTTTATATTCAATAAAAAATATTTTCTAATTTCTGAGGTGGTAAGGAGGTACATCAAATTGAAATTTACCAAGGATTTCTTCAGAATCTATACAATTAATTTGAAAATAAAAATAATCTCAAAATACTTTCTTCTACAACTAAGATCAGAAATATTAAAATAAGATTTAAAGGTAGTATGAGACGATTTATCATTGTGACAGTTTAATTCGAAGTATAATGTATGAAGGAATTTATTTTGAACAATTTGAAGAAGTTTTATATCAGAGTAGTAGTGCAGATTCCAGATGATTAAAGAATAGATCAAACAAATGAATTATATGGGTGGGCATAGGAAGAAGGATTTTTCAACTGATAGGTACTTCGGATGGTGAAGCCAAGCATTTTAATGGAGCGATTTTTGATTTCTTGCAAACGTAGCAGGTAAAGGGAAGATTGTTAACAAATATGATGCCAAGTTCTCTAATACAAGTTACTCAGGTTAACAAGCTGTGATTAATGGAATAAGAGTGGAAAATAGTGGATTTTTTTGTAAGAAAAAGTGGCCGTAAAGCATTTAGAAGTATTTAGGAATAGTTTGTTAGTTCTTTCCTTTTTAAAAAGATAGTTCCTACTCACAGTAAGTTGTTTTTCAGCCATCCAGATTTCGAGCTTTTAGCTCACCATCAGGTTGAAAGAGTTCATGTCAAGAGATGTGGTTATACAATACCTTCAACCTGATGATGAGCTAAAAGCTCGAAATCTGGATTGTTGAAAAACAACTTACTGTGAGTAGGAACTATCTTTTTAAAAAGGATTGAACACCGCACTCACTCCACCATTCATCATTTTTCATCATTAGTTTGTTAGTTTGATAGCAGTCGGAAAGATTATTCAGAGCGTTTTGTAAATTAATGCAAACTAAGGCAGAATAAATTTTTATATATATTTTTAGGCCATCAGCGAATAGAAGAAATCGGTACCAGATAGAGCAAGGTGAATATCATTAATGAAGATGAGAAAGAGAAAAGGCCCAAGACGGGAGCCTTGTGGCACACCAGATAAAACAGAAAATTGAAGAGATATAAAAGACCTGATTTTAACTAATTGGGTGCCTTCAGATAAATAACTGTACAGGCAAAGCTGTAGATTTCCAGATATACCTTGACAGATGTATATAACTGTTGGTCTACCAGTACAGAAGCCATGTTGTTGGGGAATAATAACCTTTTTGAGATAATTTTTTTAACGTTTTGCAAACCAAAGATTCAAATGTTTTGGAAAAACCGGATTGGATGAAAAAAAAATTATATATATATATATATCTTTTAATACAATTGATTTTGTTATTTTCAGTTGTAAAATTAAAAGGCCAAGTGATGTCCATATTGTTAAAAAAAATCTTAAATTTTTTCAATTTTGTCATGAAAAACATTAAATCTTATTTAACCAACGATTATTATTATTATTATTATTCAAGCAAGTGAAAAAATGAGTAGTGACACTCAAGAACTCTAGACTCTCTAGTCACTAGTATTCTAGTTTACGTAGAAGAAACGAGAAGGTTATCACCTGGTATCCCTATGTTTAACACTGGCCGCCGGTTCCTTTCCCTAATTCCTGGTCCTTCCTTTTCCTGCCTTTTCTTCTAGTTATTTCTTCTTATTTTGTTTTAAGCCCATAACCGAGGAATAATACGAGTGCTGTGACGGTCAAATCGATTTTCTAGTTTATTTTCTTTTTGTATATTTTCTTTTCTCAAGTAAAATGTACAAGCCCAGTTCCCCAGCTTTTCAGTTATTTGTCAAGCTTGTCAAAGGTGATGTTATTGTCGGAGAATTGTTGAATTGGCTCCAGGATGTACACTCTTCTACCTGCGAGTACACTTTTCTGAAGGTATTTACATCCTGTTTTAATAATTATAATAATTGCTGGCTTTCAAAAAAATTACATTTGCGCTTTTTTTTTGTGTTTTTATCGAGCTTGAATTTGCTATTAATTTTTAATTAAAGTTACGATTATAAACCGAAGCTCAGCCTGCAATTAATAATTTCGTGATAAATAATAATTCTGTTAGGACTTTTTGACGAATTTAAATTCAAAATAGGCCTAGCATTCCAGCGTTGATTAAAATCAATATTTTGTTATATGTTCTAATTTTCAATTCAAAGTTAAAGGGAAGTAAATTCAAATTTTATTTAAAAAGGCTCCATACTTCATCCTATTGAAATGTGACATTAACTTATATAAAAGATGGTGAGTCTACGAGTCGTTGAATACATGTTGAACTGGCGCTGGGTCTACACATGTAGAACTAGTGCTGTTTCAACATTATTTAAAAATAACATTTAGTGTACATATATTCTGTCTGGGGGGTCGTGTAAGTAAATTGTTAGGATAAGAGGCCAAGAGTTTATATGATTTATCCATTGACTTGAATAATATCAAGTAGTCAGGGTTATTAAAATAGTTAACAAATTAGCTTACAAAGAGAGGATCGATCCGTTGACTTGACAAATATCAAGTAGTCTGGGTTGTTAAAATGATTTATTAGCTTGGAAAGAAAGGATCGATCCGTTGACCTGAGAAATATCAAATAGTCTGGGTTGTTAACTNTGAGAAATATCAAGTAGTCTGGGTTATTCAAGTAATTTATTACCCTGAAAAGATAGGGTTCATCTGTTGACTTGAGAAATATATAATTTGCTTTCTTCTTCTTCAAGACAATAGCTTGATACAGAGTGTTCGTACATGAAAAAATGGTCAATATTTCTAATATTGAAAACAAAATGGTTCAAGATCAGTGATCGAACCTTTATCACTTAATAAATCATAAGGTTTTATTGTTGGTCTATGGATTGTTTTAACGTTTGTCGCCAGTTTGATTATTCCAGTCCCTCTAGTCTTACTATACACTTTTGTCATGCACATATTGAAATTTCCTATCTTAACTGGATGTGAAATGGTGAAACACATAGTGAGATTAGGCAGACGAGTATGTATTTGATCTACCTGCTGAATGTTCTACAACTCCAAGACCAACCAGCATGGTTTTCACGATAAAACTATTATTTAAACATATTAACTTTATTATGACAATAATATATGTGTGCTAATTTTTTTTAAGGATTGTGAAATCAAGCAGGTTGACTTCATTAGAATTTTCCTCTTTGCAATTAAGTCACATGTAAGGTAAGAGCCAAGCCTTTTACTTGATAAAGTACATACTAGTAGAGAAATTTATTTACTTATTTAAACCCAGATAAAAAAATATACTCAGTTTTGTAATTTAATCATGTTTCTTACTACATTTATTAAATTAAATTATATTCTAATGCTTTTGCAATACGACTTTATAAAGCATAATCAGATATTTTAGTATTTTCTTTTTTAATTCAAAGTACTTTGGGTTATTAATTAAGTAAGTAGTAATTTATTAGCTTGGAAGTAGAGAATTGATTCATTGACTCAAATAATATTGAGTACTCTGGTGGTGTAAATTCAGCCAGAATCATCATATGTTAAGGTTTTCATTGGTTTCTGGTGTCTTAGGAATGAATAGTAGTCAATACTCCACATACATAAAAAATGTTAATTTATAATAATCAAGTACCTTACTACATTTATTAAATTAAATAAAATTCTAATGCTTTTGCAGATAAAACTTTATATAGCATACTCATACTGTATATTTTTTTAAATTGTAAGATTTATGTTTGTTGTCTTCAGGGGGATAGACCTGAAATTAAGTCATTAACAATTTTGGTCTGCCTGTCCTTCCTTAGTTATTGTGTAATGTCAGTTTAGGCAGACCAAAATGATAGGTAATGACCAATTTTTTTTTTCTAACTGGGCAACTGATAGTATAAGTCTATTCTTCTTAAATGGATTTTTAAGCAAATATATATTTTTTTAGGAATATATTAAGAGATAGAAGAGCAGGGATATCACATTCAAAAAAAACATGTCGAAAGTTCTCTACTGATGAATCCCAGAAGGTAAAAGAGGAAATTCTAAATTAAGCAGCATTAATTAGATACATTTTAGTTATAATTAAATGGTTCATTTCTATTTTTAAATTTTTAGGCAAACCTGGATTTACTGAAATCCCCCCAATCGAGAAATGAGTATTATTCTCCTGTGGCATATGATACCAATTTTCCTTCATTATCAGGTGTTAAACACCGACCAAAAAGTAAAGTTATTATATGTATATTTACTTATTTATTTTTAAAGATATATCTTTGAATGCAAATTTTATATTCTGTCGTTTTATCTTATTTTCCTTGAACTATTAGCGATCTATCCCATCTCTAACCTTGATCTAACTCTCCCTAACCTAATCTTACCTGTTCCAAATTATAACAGTCATAATCGTAACCAATCCCTAACCTAATCTAGCTTATCACAAATCCTAACCCAACCCTAATCCTATCCCATCCCTAACCTTGATCTAACCTAACCTAATCTATTTAATCCCAAATCCTAACCCACCCCTAGTTCTATCACATCCTAACCCTACCTAGCCAAATTAACCTGCCCCAAATACTAACCCACTCCTTAATCTGCCCTACTTAATCTAACTTTGTTCGAGATCCTAACCCATCCCTTAACCTAACTTAACACAACCCTCATGCTTATCCTACTTATCTTAACCATCCCTAATGTTAATCTAAACGTAAGCCATCCCCAAGCCTAACCCACCCTATCCTAGCCATTCCTAACCTAAATTCACCAAATCTAGCCTCTCTGTAATAAAACTAACCATTTCTAACCTGGGTCCCATATCCTATCTTACCCCTCAGCCTAACATTCCAACTTAACCCAACGTAACCCTGTTTGAACTAACTTGTTCCTGATCCTAAATCATCCCTAAGCTTACTTAACCCAACCCACCATCCCTAACCTTAATCCAAACTTAACCCAACCTTTCCTAACCTAAATTGACTTAATCTGTCCTGTCCCTTGCTAAAACTAACTTTACCTAATCTAATCTAACCTGTTCCTAATTGTATCCCACCCCTTAGCCTAATCATTCCAACCTAACTTAGCCCAACCCAACCCACCATCCCTAACCTTAATCCAAACTTAACCCAACCTTTCCTAACCTAAATTGACTTAATCTGTCCTTTCCCTTGCTAAAACTAACTGTACCTAATCTAATCTAACCTGTTCCTAATTGTATCCCACCCCTTAGCCTAACCATTTCAACCTAACTTAACATCCCTAACCTAATTTATTTATTTATACATGCGCAATAGCCCATTTTCAGTAATTACAAAAAAGCAAAGAAACAATAATAAACAAATAAAAAAACATTGAAATATTAAACAATGACAACAATAAAATAATGAAAAATTCTAATTTAAATCAAAACATTTGAATATGAAAAAATTTAACCTAATATATCATTTAAATTTAACCTGACCCTAATCCCAACCCTACTTAATATAATTTAAGTTGAGCTTAATCCTAATCCCAACCTTACTTAACACTAAACCTGCTTACACTAACTTAACCCCAACTTAACTTCCACATAACCCCAAAAATATTTGTATCAAGCCCAAAAATATATCCATGTTAAGATGCGGCCATTCAGTTTAATAAATAAACAACACCGTTCTGCTTCAAAAATAAAAATTTTAGGAACTCTGTTCTTTAGATTATGGTTTGTAGAAGTTAGAAAAAAAATTTTTGGGCATACATTTTAATATATTTTGCAGTTAATTATAATATATGTAATTGTTAGTATAATAATGTGTTAAATTTCATTTGTTTATAGGAAAAATAATTCTGTTATAGATGAAAGCAGTACTTGGTCATCAAAAGCAAATTTCAATCAAAATTCTCCAAATCATTTAGGTGTTAACCCAACTCTACTTGGCTCACCATCAGATATAAATAAATTAACTCCGAAAGAGTCTAATAGTTGTGCTATGATGGCACCATGGCAGTTGTATACTGAAAAAAGCATTAGAGGAATTTCTCCTCAATTGCAAACTATAATATGTGTGTACATTGAAATTTTGAATGGCCAAATGTGCGCCAGTATAACTAGCGAACTTGCATTTATGATGAACGTATTGTGCCACAAAGAATTTGTTTTTTCAAATACGAAAATGCTAGTTGCAAAACCCTGTATTGATGTAATTAAAGACTTACAGTTCATAAAATCTAAAGAGGAATGCTGCATTTTTGCCGTTGAAGTGTTAAATAGCCAGCGACATATTTTAACATACTTGGATAATGTCTGTTTAAAATCATTATCAAGAAATGCTTTAGACATAAACCAGCAATTTGCTGTTAGCCTACTCAAGGCCACAAGTTTACCAGTAAGTATCGCTTTTGTTCATTTTGTTAACAAATAATCTGTCTTTTTAGTGTTCCCTTGGTCCTGATATATGAGTTAAATTATTTCAAATAATTATCAATAGTTAAACTAAACTATATTATTACTTCTTACCTTTATATCTTAAAAAATAGAACTTAGTTATAAACCAATGAAACTTAGCTTCCACTCAGAGGCAAATTATAAAATTATCAAACTACGAAACCACACAACTCTGATTTAGATAATTTAATGTTTCTACAGTGAATAATATTTCAGCATTGTATTTTACAGACTGACTATAATTACATCAATGATCTTGCAACTTTAGAAGCATGCACAAAAATGCTCCAAAATGTAGATATAAACTTGGACGAATCAAATGTCAACAACAATACCGAATTAGTCATCAACGAATTCCATTTGTTAGCATCAGAGTGGCAAAATAATATTAGTCTAAACATTAATGATTTTAAGCTGAAAGTCTCGACTCTCGTTGAAAAGGCAAACCAAGATTCCAGCACTATGACTCTTCTCGCTGAAATATTTGTGCGACATCTCATCAGATATGCCCAGTTTAAGGTATAATTAATTAATTTCAATAGGACGTACTTTTTGTCTCTGAACTGATAAAAATTAAGATAATTTAATTAACTGTTCGTTATGAAAATTAATATTGAAAAATGTAATAATAATTTTGTTCATCTTTCAAACTTTTTTGTTTTTCTAGGACTGTGTTAGTGATTCATATTCGGATTTAAATAACTCTCGAAAGGAAAAGTATGTTCAACTCGAAAAAAGGCTCGTGCAGCCTCGTTTGGATACAAAATTTGAAGAATACCATAAAGACGATTTTGATGAAGCTGAATCCTTTTATAAAGAGTTCATATTGCTGTCTTTGAAAGTCTCTCCTACGTTGATATTATTTATTAAACAAAGTTTAATTCTAACATATAAGGAGCTGGCTTTTAAAATGGAAAGTAATGGTAATTGCCTATTTCATTTCCTTAAATCATTGATTTTTCAATGAATATTTTGTTTATTTATGTTCTAAACATAAATAGCAAGTAAGAGTAAATATTTTACAGATGTATGTGAAATTTAGAATGTAGATTTGTGTGATTAAATTGGACCAACAAAAATAGCACAATAGAGATTGTCTGTGACGGAATTTTTTTTATTATGTTACAAAAGTACTGCAAGCAACTTTGTTATCTTTATGAATTGAGTGTAGGACACTATCACTATTCGCTTTCTTTCGCTGGAGATGGAATCGTGATACCATTAGTACTTTAGGTGTCGGGAAGGGTGGGATGAAAGATGTTAACTAGTGGAGTTGGATGAGGTTCAGGGTTTTATAGAGATGTCTGTATCGACTTCTTGCAGTTTTGAGGACATATGGACTTGGACATTCTTGATAGTAAGATGTCAAAGCTTTTTCAAGGTCTCCCATGTGTACCGGGCTTTTCCTCTCCCGGGAGAGGAATCTTAGCCTACATATACTGTTGACATGTTCTGCTGTCTTTTCTTCTTCCTGGCACAAGTCTAGGCTTCTTTCTGCCACTCTGTATATGTCTCTGGAGTCTGCAGTACCCAGGTTAGCAGTCCTACTATATTCTAGTCCTAACTTGTCCTAGGTTTAGTAGTTCTTTAATGAACTTTTTCACATGCCTCTACCCTAGGTTAATTCCCATTGAACGGAAGACTTATTTTTAATCCATTGTCTAATGGATCCATGTTTTTGGCAGTTTGCTATGCCACAAAAGGGTTCAGGACCAATAAGGGTCCTCATCAAAATTTTCTTGGCCAATTTATGGCTTCTTCGCTGCCCCTCTGCCCCTGTGTGCTTTAGTACTTAGACCATGGTAATTTTGTTGTGTTCCTCAATGTCTGACAGGACCCTAATGCATTCCCAAATGACTCTGGTCTTTACCACTGATGCGGTAATTGCCCTCAGTGCTGCCTGGCTGTCTGAGTAGATGGCTATTCTTCTGTTAATGATAGTCTTTTAATATCTTTGGCACAGTATGTAAATACAGTCTCCACTTGAAAGAGTGGCATATTGCCAAAGGCTTATATGAACTCTCAACTCCTTGGTTTATTTACGCTCTTGACCCACATTCAGTTTTGGAGCCATCTGTATACTTTGTCTAATTCATTAATGATTTCAAAACCAACAGATTCTAACAGCACAAATTTCTTGATCGGTCATAATTTTCAAATCTTATAGCTTTTTAAACTTTTTTTTTTTGCTCTATGAAGTTTCTTCTTTCTAAAAAAGCAAAGGACATCAAGAAGAAACAAGAATTGATAAATCCTACTTTGTAATAAAATTAGATAAAACAGTTGAAAGTTTAAAAAACAATACCTTACATACACAAAATAAATCAGTTTGTTTAAAAAAGTATTTACCATGCTGTTATTAATTTTTTTTACATACATACATCATTACAAATATGTGATTTGTCACAAATGAAAATTATGGCAACAATTGTTTATTCCCAAGATAAAATTTAAAAAAGCACAACACGATTTAGGATAAAAAATATAATAGAAATAGTAAAAAGACTATTAATAGTTATTTGGGCTTTTTTTAAGTTGGTACAATGAAGAAAGCTGTATTAAAAAAATTTAGCTTTATTTCTTATAAAAGTTGCCTCATTTTTAACAATCTGTGAAGTGAGGGTCACTTGTTAAACTCCACACTAAAATGAAGCCGGTGGTGAGTGGATCTGAAAATGATGAATACAGGTCAAAAGCAGGCACTCAAATAGACCTAAGTGTAGAAATCGTAGGGAATTCATAAAAACCCAGACCCACCATGACCAAATGAACATAAAGAGAGGGCCAGCGCCAGCTGGAGGCTGCCGGGTTATTGGGCCTCCACTACCAATCTCCAAATGGCGCTCATCGGGCTGATAGTGTTAAGGGTGCCATCAACAGGCATTCTTAGAATCCTGTATACCTGAAACTCCACAGAAAGCATTAGTCATGTTACAGTTTTGCAGGCAGGCTATCGGAACCAGTCACTGCATTAACTCTGAATTGTAGTTCTGGCCCTGGATAAAGTTACGTAGAGGTGGTAGATTCAGAAGTACTTCCAGCGCAGTATTGTTGTTATTATTGCCCCAGTAATGCTCACACACACTCTGATGATCTTGATTCTGATGAAAATAGCAAGGTGGATCCATAAAAAATTAAAATACGATAAGCACAAGCTCAAAACACCAAATTTGATCACCATTAGATGAATTTGTATGTTTTTTGGTGAAACTCACTTGTTGAGTGTTTTAGAAGATTACTACTTGAAAATTGTAAAGCAGTAGAGATGGGGAAAATATAATAAATAGATAAATGATTTTCTTTATTAATAATGCGCTTTTTTTGAAATTTACAATTAAAATATTGATGTGAGGTTGTCTGATTATTCTGTGTTTAATTTATTGTTTTCTATATTTATTTATTTTTAAGGGAATATCCCATTGTATACTCTTGGGAGTGGTTGGTATTTTACAACAGTTAAAATATTGCAATGTCTTGGGAAATTTCTTGGATTCATAGAATTTGTTCATTACCATCAAAACACTGACAAAATCTCCAAGTCCGTATTTGATAAACAAGTTAATTTGCGTACTCAGGTTTGTATTTTCATTGATTTTCTTTTGATTTGATATAACCTCATGGCAATTGCTTACAGGTACATCCGCCAATGGAATTTTCAGAAATTCTCAAGAAAGCCTCCGAGAATGGAACACTAATATTAATTGTACCCTGGATTGTCGAATACTTAATGATGTGCGATATGGTGGCATTAGAAGTGCCTTATATAAATCATATTCTAATTACTTTAATGTCCATAAAAGTTACGCTTAAAATAAAAGGTTTTTCTGTGTCCAATTCAACTCGAGCTATCGCATTTCCACTACCTTTAAATCGCCATTGCAATAATTATCCAGCATTAATCCATTTAACTCGAATGTCAGCTGTCAACATGGCTTACCTTGCTGTCACCATAGGAAAACTTTTTAATTCTTCAGCATTTTATGAAGAGAAATTTTATTATCTTATGGATCATAATATAGCACCAATTGATATTCGAGGTAAAAAAAAAATTTTTTTTTGTAATGTTTTGAAAAAATTCATTCCGTTTAAATTTTAGATATATTGAATTATCAAACCCTTGATAATTCAAATGTAATAACAAAAGGAATTTTTCTTGAAACGTGCAAAGTATTTAGGCAACTTAAGAACATTACATTATCGCATGTGAGGAGTACCAATAATTCTGCAAGACATATTACTCCGACTTCCTTGACACCGGCTTCTGAGCAATCGCCAACCCAGCTAAAAGTAGTTCATAGTTTGTAAAATTATAAACTAATAACATTTTTTAAATCACTAATTGAATAATGTTGCAGGACAAACTTGAAGCTAGCTTCTTTAGCGGTTATAAAGGACTGAGCATCATCGCTGATTTTTTGTCCAACAGGATTGCCCAGATTTGTGAAAAAAACATCACTGCAATTTACAAAGAAAACAGTTACACTATCGCTATGTTTATTCAACAGCAGAAGATAACTGAAGAGTTAGGAGTTGTACAATTGGTAAATGAAGACACAAGTTAAATAAGTCTTATTGTTGATCCTTTGATCATTTTAGTCAACTTATTCTCATTAAATTCACTAATTTCATGGTCCGCTTGACCAATTAATATATTACAATTAATTAATGTTTTTAGTTGAGATAAAAAAGTCAGTGGCACGAGCGGGATTCGAACCCACGATCTTCGGCTAGATAGGCCGCTGTTCTACCACTTGAGCTATCGTGACCTTGATCCACTCGGACACCAACTTCCCATCTCAACCCCACCTTTTGAATTTTCCCTTCTTTTTGCCATTTTTCAAATGTCGTGTAATCAGATTGGATTTTTGGCGACAAATGAAATGGCCACAGAGAGCTTTAGTGAAGTATACTTCATTTTAATTAATTAAATTCACTAATTTCGTGGTCCGCTTGACCAATTAATATATTACAATTAATTAAGGTTTTTATCTCAACTAAAAACCTTAATTAATTGTAACTTATTCTCATTGTATATTATTTGCATGGCATAAATGTAAAATTCAGGGTAATTTGGCATATTGGAGCCTTTGAAAGTTATTATAAAATCCACCATTCTCTACCTATAGCACACCTGAAATTCCAACTTTTCAATTCATCAAGGAATTTGATTATACCTGTTTTCTTTCTTCTACAGTTATGTTGCACATCCCAAATCATGCAGTACTTTGACAGTGGTAATTTTGGTGTTTTTTATGAGCCCAATGTCTAACAGGGCCTTAATGCAAATTGGAGTAGATGGCTATTCTTCTGTTAACGATAGTCTTTTAATATCCTTGGGGCAGCGTTCAATAGCCACAGCCTCTGCTTCAGAAACAGTAGCATATTGCCCAAGGCATAAATTCTAGTCCTTCTAGTACAACTTACTCTCATTGTCCAATTGGTTAGTGTTGTTAGCTAGCTGTTCACTTAGTGCTTCTTTTTAGGATTCAAAAACAAGAAACATGATTGACATTACAATTAATGAATTAAACGATGTTATAAAGAAAGAAATAAAGGAAATCAAAGAAAATAGGCTCTGGCCTGCATTTCGTCTACTTCACGACCCTGATCTTCCTCCATCAGCGGTAGCCACCGCTGAAAAACTCATGGCAAAAAAAGTGGATATCAAAATAGAAAATTGGATTAAACAAACTTTTGGTACTACAGGTATTTAAATTTTAACTTAATTATAACTCTTATTTCTTTCAGCAATATTATTACTTTTTATTCATTTTATTTTATTTTTTTACAGAGGATATTATTTCACGGACAATAGAAGAGTGTTGTGATCTTAAACGACTCACCAAACTGCATCCCTACTTGGAAGGAGATAACATTTCACTTACACCTTCTTTATTGAAACTTGAGGTGAAATTAAACTTTGTATAGTAATATTTGCTACAAGTCATATGTGACTGTAGTTATAACACACTTAAAGATAGAAAACAGACCCTTTTATTTCTTTGTTTATTTTCCAAAATAACTAGGTGAAAAGAATAATAGATGACTTATAAAAATAAAGGTGGCCATTCACGATTGCTCTTAGCAGTCCAAACAGAGCAACACCGTTCCAAAAACCGCTGTGCCGAATATTCGACCAGTCCAAACTGAATCGCACCACTTTGAATATCTACAGCGTGATGATGGCACGGCGCGTTCGTGAATGGGAAAACCTGGTGTGAACGGTGAAATATTGGCACACTGGCTTGTTCGTGAATGGGGAAAACCCGCATTTTCTCTCCGTCGTACATTCTCCAAAAGTCGCGGTTCCATTTGGAGGGATTGTCAATGGCCACCTTAAAGAAAGTCAGTTCAATTTCATCCTTGCTAGAGCCAACTTGTTGAGTGAGTTAATTGGTTTTTTAAATTGTTTTCTTTGATGAAACAATAAATTTGAGTAAAAAATTAATTATTAATTTAAGAGATCAACAATATCTCGCCCGGACAGATGCTTTGGCCAACAACGGACATAATGTCTGTTATGTAACCCAAGTCCTTGGTGTAGCGCTCTCTACCATCCACAATGGTCCACAGAAGTTTAGGGTCGATCAAAGTGAAGGTGATTTCACTTCAAATCAATCGCGATTTACTGTGAATACAACTGATATTTTATTACTTTTACCACACTACAGAACCATCATTTAAAGACTTCCTTGATAGATAGTCAACTCCAAATGGACCGTAATGTCTAAAAAAGTCATTAGAAGGCTTTGTATGAGTAGTATGCTTTCTTCTAGTCTTCTAGAATTCCGTAGAATTTTGTTTGGGTTTTTTGAAATCATAGATATGTTGTTTTACCCTCTTATCCAGATATTGGGATGTAACTCCGATGTAAGTAGGTGGACATCTTGTACAATTGATTTTGTAATTTTGTTGTTTATTTCAAACTATAAGTATTTTATCATTATATTAATTACAACATGCATATTTTAATGTTTTGAAAATGTTGTAAAAAAAGTAGTGCTGTAGCACTTGCTAGCCACCATTTTGAACACCAACACCATTTTGATTTCAACAATTCAAAAATATTACGCAGAGAAAAACAAATATAAACTTAACTTTTTAGAACATGAACAGAAATAAACACAGAACAGACACATGTAAACTCAGCTGCAACTAAGCTAATATCATTAATCAAATTCAATATCGATAACATACATATAACACACAAAACATGTAAAACATATACACACAACATATAAAACAATTATAGAATTCTACATAGTTTAAATTTCCAACAATTTATTTCTCCTTTCCCTAATAATCCCGTCTATAATAATCCTGAAGGGCTAACTAGGCCAGAACGACAAACCACTACCTTTTTTCCATTGTTAGTCCCTTTCACCTCAAAGAAGCCGACTCCTCATAGAAAATGAATTTCTAACCCTACCTCCTTCCCCACTCCTTCAAAATCAAATATAAACAAACAAAAAACATTAAATCTCACTACACTTTCAACACAACAGTGACTCGACTACAGAGAAAACAAACACTTTGAGTGAGTACAAGTACTTTGATTAAACCGAAAAGTTCTATATTGTGTACATCATTGCATAAATTCATCATTCATTCATATCTATATGTATTTTTTTATTTAAACAATGTTTATAAATCCCAGGCCCTGAAGTTGAACTCAATAAAGACTGAAACGTTGGCATGATGAAGAAAATATTTTCTATAATATTTCTGCTCAACATAAATCACACCAGACCGCATCTAACGATCTTTAAAAAATCATTAATTAACAGACACTAAATATTACACATAAACAACAAAATACAAATGTCTATATTTATGTAATATATTTTTTCTAATATTGTATTTTTATGATTAGGAGTTAATATATCAAGTTTATTTTGGCAAACATGAAGATTTGGACGTAAAAAAGATATTGCCATTTTTAAATTCTATTGTAAAGGATGCAATGAATTGCGCAGACAACAACGAAATACTATCAACATTGTATACTACCTCTTGGGATCTACTATGGTGTTTAGGTAAACTCTTTTTATATATTTATATATAAACAATACAAGCTAATTTTCCCAAAATAGCTTATGACAGTTGCAACAGATATCTAACAATGGAAAACTATGGACATCACTGATTTTAATGAAAAAAGTTTTGGTGATACTAAGTCTATAATAAATAACCTATTGAAATAGACAGTTATAGAAAACCCACAACTTCAGAGACCATGACACCAGCAGATTCTTCTCACCCATGGGCCCAAAATGCTGTTGGATACATTTGACTCATAGACTGTATGTTGAAACGCCCAGTAACAAATGCTAATTATAAAAAAGAATTACAAACAATTAAAACCTTAAGTAAAAACAATGGATATCAAGAAATATTTATCGATAGGTTGCTAAAAAAAAAAATAATAAAATAAAAAAAAAAATAAATTACTGTAACAGAAGGAAGAATCGGACTCGGCCATCCCACAAAAATGAATCTTTAGATTTTCGTTGCTTGTCATATATTGGTGAGCTATCAGAAAAAGTAGATGAAATTGTTAAAGGAGAAGATTTTAGGCTAGCTTTTAGAAGAACACATTCACCTAGAAACATCCTCTCAGAACTTGAAGATAAGTTTGACAACTTGTCAAAAGTCGGGGTTTACCAACTTAATTGTAATGATTATGATATTAAATATGCAGCACAATGCATAAATAATACAATAAATTTTGGTTTACCTCTTATTTCTTAAATAAGAGTTCTTCTCTTCTACATATATTTACTAAATGTATGTGACATATAAATTAATCACTAATTTAAAGTTATTTTCTCACGGTATTTATTAAGATGATATTTAGTTGTGTTGTAATTCACGTTTTTGACACGTTTAAAATTGAGCAACATCAAAAACCAGCATTTCATTGGAATGTCGCATTGGCAGGGTTTGGCTGGTACACTAGTACAATTCATGTCAAGAAAACTGTAATTCCTTCAACATTTTGAGAATGTTTAATGCTCGAAATCTGGATCATTGTAAACAACAAATTTGTCAATAGAATCATCATTTGCAAAACAGTGAATCTGCATATTCACCTCACCCCCTCATCATTTCTAAAAATCCAGTTATGAATAAATTTTTAATCAGAACACCAAATGTCAGAGAGAGAAAAAAATTACCCCAGGCCCATCCAACCTAAAAATGTATATTTTTTTATTATAAAAACCATACATAAATTCTTTAAAGGGTGCTTAAAACAAATCTCAATTGTTTGATTTTAAAAAAAAATCAAATTTACTATAAGCATATTTTGGTTTTTGCAACTTTTTGTATAACATCTCATTTAATACTAACTTACATATTATTTTCCTATCTTTCAAAATTTAAAAAAAAAAAAAATTAAAANTAACCTTGCACAACAAAAACATCCAGATAGATGGGTACTGCCTTTTCTTCTTAAATTTCCATTAAACTGGGTGTCCCCCAGAGGATCATTTTAGGGCCCTTCCTATTCACAATATACACAGCAAATTGACAATATTATATGCCTTTTTGGTTACATCTGATCCTTCGTTAGTTCTAGTCATAAAATCCAACTTCATTTAAACCTCCAGTCTTGCAGCAAATAAAATTGAACGAAACTAAACACAAATTTAAAAAAGAAAAGTCCTACAATTCTATGTCAATGGAAAAATTCCTTTGATAAACCAAACAATCTCCATATCCGATGTGTGAGAAAAACTTCGACAAAACTTTGAACCTCCTTTAAAATTATTTAAAATGCTTGACATTGTTGTTTCAGTATCTCGTTCGCCGAAATTGGTCACAAGAGATTTTATTTTTGGACTGATCCCGCTATGGAAATCTATAAAATCGGTCACAACTTCGGATAATGAAAAAAGAATCCTCTGCCCCCGTAATATCAGAATGGCACACCTGAGCCAATTTCAAGCGGATATTCCTGCTACCGTGGCTCTTATTTTTAAATGCTTGATAGAGAAAAACTTCATCACTGTTAAAGAATTTGAAGACCAATCACTTCAACTATTTCATACATCTTGGCAGAAAGTAAGTTTTTGAATTAGACTAAAGTTAAGAAAACGGTTTATGTTAATTTTTTCCAGGAGGAAACACATTTTATTACAAAATTGCTGGAGGAAATTAAAACATGTCTGCCACAATCGGACTCTAGCAACGGCGAAGGTCTGTTGCTTGAATGGGCTTTGGAAACAAGTCACCAATTTGATGAAGATTTTGATTAGGCAAATTTTTATTTATAAAATTATATATGTCTACTTTATATATATTTTTTATTTAATTTTATACGTTGAATCATTCCTGATTGTAATTAATTTAAAACTATCGAAATTATTAAATTATTACTGGCTATATTAGCCTTAACAGAAACTTACAAAATAAAACTATAGTAATTATATTTCAAATGACACTTATTATTTATTAAATGTTTGTTTAAAAACAAAAACTAATTTTTATATAGCGTCTTTATTAAAAATTGTTATGACCTTAATGAAAAATTTTAAAATGAAAAAATTGTTTAAACTTTTGTAGATTTAATTATTAACTAATTTAATTATATGGTAGGACTACTTTTAAAATGTTGATATTAATTACATATTCAACTAGAACAAGAGAATATTTATAATGTACAAAATATAACTAAGGAACAAATGTAAATAAATATTCTATACAAACAATGATTATTTGTAGTACTTATTGCATTTGTTTTATCTTTTTTTTTACCCATCCACCTCCCCGCCATACCTAAGGGAGACCCCATATCGGCGGGCCTCCCTTAAATTGTCCCCCTTGTGCATTTGTCCTATCCAAATTATCAACCATTTGAATTGTGTAGCATTAGTTAATGTTAATTTTGTATTAAAAAATGGTAAGCAGTGAAGCCTTGTATCTAAAGCTATTTAATATTTTCTTGTATTAGCTTTTCGTGTTGAAGGGGTTAGACAAGGCTGTGTACTGGCAAGGAGACGACCAGGTTGGTGGTTCACTGATTTGGACCAAATTTTTTTGGTGATTCTACACTCCAAAATATCATACACCACTTCTTGTGAAGGGTTTTGAAAAAAAATTTGAAAGTTAAAATTTTTCCGGCTTTTTTTTAAATATTTTTATTTCCTGTTCTACTTGCTTAAAATCAACTATATAAGTATATCATTTTACATCTTTTTTATGTAGATTGCAATAAAAATCTAGTAAAACCTAAACAAAATTTTAACAAACAAATATTTTTCAAGTAACCTAGGTCTTTTTTTTTAACTAATAGCCTCTAGAGACCCCCAAATATAAAATTTTGTTTGAATTTACATTTATCAATTTTTTTCCATGATTGAATTTTTTACCAGTTATTTATTAGTTGTAATATTATTAGTTATTTTTTTAGGAAATTAAAAGTCAATAAATCTAAATTCAAACAAAAATTTATATTCAGGGATTTCTAGAGGTGCCAAATCAAAATTTCATATTAGTTTTGTGAAAAAATTATGACAGTTTACTTCAAAAATATGTGGTTTATAGACCTTTTTTGGTTACTGATAAACTTTGATAGATTTTACTATATTTTTATTGTAATGCAATAGTTAGGGCCTAACATACGTAAGATTAAAATTAAAAGGAAACCTGGTATGTGCACCACAACTAGTGTTGGTGGTGTACTATCTTTATTATTATCTAGAACTCTTCATTTAGCTTATTATCAAATCCCAAAGCTTTGCCGAGGACTACTTTGTATATTATTCAGGCCTTGGGCTTTTTCTCTCCCAGGAGTAGAAATGTTTGCCCGTTTAGGTCTTCATAAAAACAGAGCTTTTCTTCCACTGCTTCTTACTGGCAACAGGCTTGTTTCTGCCGCTCTGTGACATGCCTCTAATGTCTGCAGTGTCTTGCCGGCAATTCTAGTACTAACATGACCTAAACATGAATAGCTCTGCTGTTAATTTCTGCAATGGTTTGCAACTTTTATATAATAAATTCCCATTGTTCTCAATAAGAGGTTACAATGTGAGGATGTAAAATAAAGAACATTTCCAAAAGTTATTTATTTCATGAACAGTGAATATTCAGCCAACACTCAAACAGTGCACTGTGGTATTTCCAATAGCACAATGTGCTATTTAAAATAGCACAAATAATCACTTATTAAATCAATACCAGTAACAATAACATTGGAAGGCATACATTTTAAAAAATAAATTGAAAACAGTCAACTGTATTGACTCACTCCAATGTTTTGTTATAATTATAAAATGTGAAATTAATTTTTATAATTGAATAGTGAAGATCTGAATTTTGTACATTCTGATATTATTTGATTTTAAAGTTTATTTTTTAGGTAATGGGCACAGCATTCTTTTTTATTTACTTGGGTACATGAAATCCTTTAATCCTTTGGTTCGTGGGTTGTTATCCCAAGCATTTTTTCTTCCTGGTCAATGTAAAATTTATTCAGGTTGCATAAGAGCATACTTTTCTGTACTGAATTTGGCACATTTTTTTATTTAGAACTTACTACTTACAAAATGTACGGTCGAATTTTCATTCTGATAAAAAATAAATTAGAAAACATGTGATGTGACATTTTTCCCTGACAAAAAAAAAATTTTCCAATTTCTATCATATACAAAATTGTAATAAGTAACAAGTAAAGCTATAAGAAATGTTTACACTGCTCTCAGTAATAATTATTATAAATTGTAAAGTTTAAATTTCCATTATTCAGTCCAATCTTTAATAAAAGACATTTACTTAACATAAACAAGTAAAAATAAAATAAAATAAACAGTTAACATTTTCACTACATTAAAAGGACTCCCATATTTTCACTCACCAAATAATGCAAAACAATAACATCCAAAACGAAATAATTTTGAAAAACAATGTTTTTCAATAATTAAATAATCACACATATTAATGATTAATGTTAAGCTTAATCATAAGATCATTTATAACCAAAGCAACTGGAAAAACGAATATTTCCAATCATTGTTCATTACAAGTAACAATATTTTAAATTTTACACTTCCTTCAAATGTTCAGATCATTTTTTTCCTCTGGTAGAAAGCCTCCACAATTTTGTATAATGTAAAACATAATTTTTTTTACAAGTCCCAAAAATATGTGACAGCAAATTTGTTTTTTAGTTAAAAAAAAAGTTAGGTATAAACAAATCCACCACAGCGGTTCACTTTTTTTTTTATCAACAGTGGTGTGAGTGTAAAATTGAATTCTTTCTTCTTAATCAATGTGGTATAAAAAAAAATATAGCCGTTAGTTTTATGACAAAAATGAGCATGCATTTCTGCTCACATTTTATGTTAAATATATATTGTTTCAATTACAAATTGTGTACGTTGGTTTTAATATCTAATCAAAAGCTTAAAATAATAAATTTCCAATATTAAATCTGAACGTTCTTCATCTCACTGGACTTTTTATTTTTTGACATTCTGCTTTAATGAAGCGATTTCTGTGATCTGAATTATTTCCCTGGCATTTCCTCCTGTAATTACTCTCATCCCATTTTACAAGTGGAAAATAAGTGAAATTCTTTTGAACTGGGGCGACCAGATTCAGATGGATACAAGGGTGTTCTCAGTAAAATTAAGCAAGGCCTAAGACATGCGGGCAGTCTTGGGGGCTGGGACTGAACAAGGACATCTACGAGGAGTGGTTCCAGGCCTGCAAAGACAGGTGAGGCTCGAGCGCGAACGGGTCAAAGTAAACAAGTTGGAGTGCGAAAAAAATGATCTTTTTTGGGGGGAACAACGTTTCCTCTTTGTCTCTACTTTTGAGCAAAGTTCGCCATAACACAAGGAAAAAGTACCAAAATGAGGATCAGACTTTTATTTTATTTTGCGCAATTTTGTTTTCTGGCCATGTTTTACTATATTGAAAGAGAACTTGTTTTATTTCCCTTTTGCTTTTAATAGTGAGGACATTGTTATTTAATTTTTATTTTTTATTTACTTATTTTTTTTAAATCCCGAGGGTTCACTGTTTCCCGGAGACCGGGTGGATTGTCAACGGTCCGAGGAGGAATCTGTAACACCCATTATGTTTAAGTGGGCTTTTAAATATCTCAAATTTCCAATGATCACATTACAAGTATGATCTGACTAGTTACGTTTTCGAAAAAAAAAAATATATATATATAATAAAATAAAAGATGGTGAAGACCATTATTTTTATAATTAAACATGCTTCACAACTAGTGATGAAAATAATGATCTTAATAAAGAATTAAATTATTACAGCTTTTTTAAGAATGCTAACACTAAACAACCAATTTTTTTTCAAAATTAAAAAATATATGTACTGTTCAAAAGTAAATGTAAATTTATTTATTAAAAAATATTATTTTTTAAAAATTAAGTGCCAGCAAGTGCTCTTTGCTGTTTTATAATGAACAAGACATTCATAATTTGTTATTTATATCGATAAATAAATAATAAACGTACTATATCGAAGTCATCATTATCGAAAAATTGATTAAAATGTACAAATTGAAAAATTGTGTGCAAATATACGTTTTTAAATGTTTAAAAAACACGGTAAGAATATTTGCAAATCACATTAAGATTTAAATACAAAATATGTTTTTTTCTTTTCCACAGACAATACATAAAGACACTTATATTAAAATAAATTTTAAAAAATGTAGTTTTTTTAAGTGCTATTGTAAGCTTGCCACTTTTTTTGATTTGTATAGTTGAAAAACAGGGAAAAACAGGAAAATATACACTTTGTATAAAGGTTACACTCATACTGTGGAGTCAATTGGATAATATTAAATCTTCAAATTGGAAATGATTAAGTATTCTAGATGTTCAGACATTCCTTCGTTGGAGTAGTGTTGAAGTAGGTTGACTTTGGTCCCTAAGCATGTCTTCGAGGATAGATTCAAGGGTTTGGTGAACTATCCGAAAACTAGGCCTTAGCGCTGGTTTTTTATTCCAACAACTTTTCATGAGGGTGTAAATCGTTTTTGGTGTGTTGTCTGGGCATTGAAGAACATTTCCCTCTTTAATGTATTTGACTACTTCTTCGTGTGTCATACCGTAGTAGGGCTGTAAAGCGAATGAAAATATTTCCCATAAACACACTCCAAAGGCCCATACGTCTGACTCTATTGTGTATTTATTGTATAATATGCTTTCCAAGGGCATCCACCTGACGGGAATCGCATCGTGTTCATCCCCTTTGTAATAGTCTTGAAGATACATTTTCTGTGATAAGCCAAAATCAGCTATTTTTACCGTCATAGAATCATCGATGAGACAATTTCTAGTAGCGAGATCTCTATGTACAAACTTTCGATCGGATAAATAAACCATACCGCTTGCAATCTGTTGCGCTATTTTCAATAAATCCGGAGTAGTCAATTGTATGTCCTTATACAAATCTCCACCGTCTGTTGAATGGACAATGTAATTACTCGGAGAACACGACCTTAAAAACTCATTAAGATCTCCACGTCCCATATATTCGAAAAGCAGGCACATGGGTTTTCCAACAGCACAGACACCCAGTAGCTTAACAATATTTGGATGATCGAAACAAGCTAACAAACAAGCTTCTCGCTCAAAGTCTATCTGCAAATCTTCAGAAGCTTCTTCTTTCAGCATTTTTACAGCGACTAATGTAAACTCTTCACCTTTCAGAAGACCCGGAGCTTTTGCCTGAAAATAAATTATTAATTATTAATGATTATTTAATGTTTTTGAAATAGAGATGATAAGTATAGATAAAAGTGAAATAGGAGATTTAACATAATTTCACCTATAAATAATAAATGGTTACATGCCTCAAAAAACGAGGTTGCAAAAGCTCGGGCCTTCAAGCAGTCTCTAGCACGTTTAAAACAAGCCCATTGTCCAGCCTATGCTGTATCTGGAAGTGCTGCCACCTGAACTACAAAGGGAGCAGCTTACTCTCAGCTATGTGGCGAGGTTCTTTGCCAAACCAAGACAACTGTTTTGGGGTGTGATCCTTAAATGCCAGTACAGCAGAATATACGAGGACTTCAAAGCCTTAGGGAGGGCAGGGGTGAATGCTACTTGAGCTGGGCAACCAGCCGAATCCGCCCTAGATTCTACTGGCCACGGCCACAATTTTCCCGAGCTAAGTTCTTAGAACTACACCAGTTTTCACCTAGTCTTCAAAGATGGGTCTAGGACTGGCGAGGGGTCATGTATTGTGAGGGTGCGTCCACTTCATGGTCACTTGAACCACTCTATAGTGTTAACACAGCGGAATTTTATACAATGTGGCATTCATTTGAGGTGCTTCGAGATGATGGTGGCTCTCCCATCTCCCCCAGTGTCTATGACCTCCGTCAACCCTCTCAATGTGCTCTTGGAGAGATACCACGAGGTGGGGGTCTAGGGAAAATGGGTCTTGATACCCTGACACATAGGTCTGGAGGGTAAAAACAAGGCAAATGAGGCAACTAAGACCCAGACGTCCCAACTTCCGGATTTAACCACCACGATCCGGCCCCCTGACACTAAAAATGCAATAAAAAAATATAACCAAAATAAAGTAGCAGTATTGGTGGACTGGATGGAAGAGAAGTTCGCACATCTGAAGAGCCCTGTCAATAGGTGGCCCTCTAAGGATGTGACTAGGAGAAGAATGATCATCTTCTGAATAAGGATAGACAAACGAGCACTTTTGGGCCAAAGCATGCATGTGTTTGGCATGCAGAGAAAAAAAGTTGCTTAATGTGTCACACCTAACGGGAGAGTGGCATTCCTTGGCTTCATATAGAGAGTGGATAGGAATAGCACTCAATATGAAAATGTGCTTAAGCACAACAGCAAGTATCTAGGTCCCCTGTTCAGAATTTTGGAGGAAACACGATTGTTTTATTGCATATAATACTGAGTTTTGTATCCTTAGCATGTGTTGTGAGTAAATGTATTCATTAACATGAATGCACATTGTGAGAAGTTTGTTGGCGGTCAAATGAGTCAAACTCGCCCAAATCGTCCCTCAATTAGATCCATCATCCTGAGTGAATGGTACGTAAATAAGAAAGAATGCAATTAAGAGGGAGATAGTGAATGGTTTGGATGGAGATTGCGTTGGGGGCTGAAATGGTTTAGTAGTTGATAGCTCAACCTCAGTGGCTGGAAGGATAAGACCGAGTTCTGCCCACGGACTGCCAACACCCGGGGTGGGTGATTCTCAAGAAGTCTTATTGTACAGTACGAAAGCTTGAATTGCCGGTGGACTGCGAGAAAGTGATAGGCTCAACTCTGTACACATGTGAATGTATGTTCATGTATGCATAGATTTAAGCGTATATAAATTAATAATCAGTTAAACCCTACATTGCCTAATAAGTAAAGACAAGTAATAATCCATATATGTATTTAGTAGTAATAATTGACCACATTAATTAAAATAATTAATTATAAATTTTATCTAAACGGAATTCGAACCCACGACTTTCGGCTCAATACGCCACTGTTCTAACCACTTACCACACCAACTCCTCATCCCACTCGTGACACTAGATTTTTAATATCAACCAAGGCCTTAGATAAAAAGTGTAATTAACTAAAGCAAGTAATAATGTTTAAACTTAATATTACATGCTAAGCTTTATTGTGGAGTGCTTACAGCAAAGCTATGTCATTGATGAGACAACTAACCTACAAATTCAACAATTTTTGATGTTCCTACTAGCTGTTTAATAATACAAAAAAAATTCTTTCAAATCTAAATTTGACAAAATTCCTATTTTTTTTATATTAGCATAAATAAATACCTGGAATACTCGTCCAAAAGCACCTTGCCCCAAATCTTGGACATATATTATGTCGTTTCTTGGAAATTCTAATTTTTCAAGTTTAGGGTTGAGACAAGTTCCTGCCGTGTGATAAGCAGTATTGCTGGGTAACTTTTCCAAGTCAATATTAGCATCCTGCAATAAGTTACAAATCTAACATATTATAATTTTAAAAAAATAAATAAATATAAACAAAAATGTATCATAGGATTAACCCTGTGGTCTGCATGGGCATGGTGATGAAAATGAAAATTTTTTTCACATTTTTCTTATTTCCTCTATGTTTAGAACTTTTTTTTCCCATCATGAGGAAACCCTAACAAGAATTGGAAACGACCAAACTACAGGTTAATCATCCTGCAGACTCCATGAGAAAATCTCACAAATATAATATTTTTTACAGTTAGTTGTTATCAATCGGTGTGGTCCACCTATCGCTGGTTTTTGGTGGTGGATTTTGGTTTTGACCAACCTGGCAAGGATAGGCAGACAAAAATGGTTGGAAACGACCAAATAAAAAAAATGTCTACTTACTCTAGTAGGGGTCTGGTGATAATTTCGTCTATGGTGAACCATTCTTTGGCATAGTAAAAATAGTAATAATATCAAAACTATCGTTATAAATCCTGCACCTCCAAACATTATCATATATGTCGGCGCAAAAAATGTGTCCATAGTTAACTCATTTTTTTCAAACACTTTACTCTCTGTTAAATCTGAAAATTTTATATTTTTTAATAAATAAAATTTTAATATTTGAAATGTTAACATGCAACAAACCATAAACTACTATTTGCAGAAGAAAGAAGTGATAAGTAAAGATAGATTTTTTATAAAAAATTTGCAATAAGAAAGTTGATTTTTTTTTAATTGTATACCTCTTTGCGATAGAATTTTGAATTTGCCTAAACAATAATATATAAAATAAATATAATAAACTCACTACACTGCGGAATATCACAAGGCTGCCATCGTTCTTTAGAGTCCATAGTATAACACCAAGGTTTAACAGAAACACCCCCAACATTTCGACAGTAATTCTCAGCATTTTGAATCTCTGGAAAAATATCGATTGGCGTTTCATGTGCATGCGGTGTGTTTGAATCCCACCTTTGACAAGGGATGCCATCTTTGGTTACATTTTTCTTTCCTAAATACCAACGACCTCTACCAATAATACAATCCGCTAAAATTGAATAATATTTTGTCAATATTCACCAACGATACAAGAATTTTTTTTAAGCCTACTTGTAACTTCGTCTTTTTTTATTTCTGTCAATTTAGTCCAAGAGCATGTAGGAGTCTGATTGTTGTATTTTGGCAATGCTTCACAATCTGGTAACGTGAAATGGCCTCTTGATTTCAGAAATATATTCCTATTTTTATTATCCTCTATTAGAGCCCATTCAGTAAAACACAACAATCCTTTGACTGCAATGCAGTCTTCATAACATAGAGGCAAAGGTACCGAATCGTTATCTCTGGGCACACACTGAGGAAATGCATATGCACAAAGCAATGTCTGGAAAATAATTTCCATAATGATTACTACATTAACATGAACTAATTGTTTAATTTTAGTTATAATTACTATTCTAGTTTGTCCTAAATATATGTAAATACTTACAGCAGCAGCTGATTTACATGGCTCTTTCTTATTGCTGATTATCTCCTCCCATAAAGATGCTGTAATATGTTCATTCTTCCAGCTACCAATGTTAGCCCCACTTTCATTGAACCAAACAAAACCAGAAAGATAGTTTTTGCATATCTTTCCTCCATAGGGAGCACATCTGCCACTTGGCTTCTTCGTGTAAGCAACTATTGACAGCAATAAAAATTCATGATTGTTGGTTAAACAGAATAAAGGTCCAAACAAACATGAAAAAATGCATTATATTAGTGCATGATTGTTTAAAAAAATAGCTATACCATTCCAGTCTTTTTAATAGGAAAAAAAACATGCTGACTCCTAATCAGCTACAATCAGCTGAATAGGAAGTACGAAAAATGAGCCTCCAAAAAAAAACAAATTAACCATAATCGATCTACTAAATTCAAATGAAGTGACAGTAATTTGAAATTAGTATTAATAATTTTGTATAAAGTACATTCAATAATCTTCAACAGTGAAAGCAAGTTCATTTTTCTCCTTTTCCAGAGTTCAACATACATCCACCGAAAGGAAAAATGCGAGATCAAGAAAATATGAAGAAACTGCTGGATGTAAAAACTGAGTTGTGCCAACTAGTATAAGACCATACTTCTTCTTAGCACAGATGTCTTAGTGTTTAGTGTCTTTTCTTGTTTTTTTTTTTTTTTTATTTCTCATTTCCAGAGCTGAGCATCCACCAAGAAGAAAAATTGTGAGTTTTTCATGTGCAACAAGGAAAAATGTAACTATATAACTGAAAGGGGGAAAAAGAGAAACTGGATGTAAAAACTGAGCTGTGGCAACAGCCGCTCAGTTCAGGTAAATCGTTCAGTTTCTTCTTCCAATCTAGATTCAATTTAACTGACAGCTCTTTCAGGTGATCTGTTTCACTCGATGAATGAAAAATTTTGCAAAGCTACATGCAAACTTTATTTCTCACTGACTTTTAAGCTGCAAAATTCTTGGAGTGGGTTTACCACACCATATATATGTTCCAAACAAAGCATTTTTTGGTTCATACTCTTCTTTTTTTTGTAATTAATTTTTCTCCTTTTCCAGAGCTGAAGCATCCACAGAAAAGAAAAATTGCGAGTTTCTCCGTGTGAATCAAAGAATGTCAGTAATCCTATGGATGAGTATTAGTACAACCACGTTTCCTCCAAGAATTGGAACGGGGACCCAAATACTTACAGCTTTGCCCAAGCACAATTCTAAAATCGTGTTCCTGCTTACAGAGCCATGAAATGCCAACCTTCAGTTAGGTGGGTCACCTCAAGCAACACTTCTCTGCATGCTAAACACAAATGCAGCCTTTGTCCCAGAAGTGTACGTGTATGAACATCGCATTGTTTATCCTCAATCAGATGAAGATGACCTTTCTTCTATAAGGCAGATCCTCTGAGGGCTATCTATAGACAGTGCTCTTGTGCGAGAAAGGTATTCCAAAACACTTTCTGTATGGAGCCAAGGAATAACAACCTTCATTACGTGGAACACATCGAGCATCTTTCTCCGCATGCTGGACACACACGCAGGCTTTGGCCCAAAAGTGTTCGTGTGTTAATATCGCATGGTCTATCCTACATCAGATGATGATAAACCTTGTTCTGTAAATCAGATCCTCCGAGGGCCACCCATCTAGTGATCTTGATATGTGAGAGCTTCTCTGTAGACCCTGTCCATTTACAATGAACAACTGTTCAGTTCAGTCACCCGATCTGGATTCCATTTTGATAGAATCTCACGATTTCTAAATAAATTAACTGACAGATAAATTGAACGTGTAGGATGCAGTTAACCATTAGCATCCGTACTTTAGACCAATTTGAGGAAAACTCTTATTAAAAGTATAATTGATTTGTGTAAGTTATTTACCAGCGAGTGCGAGGTGGAGGGCGAGGAAGAGGAATGCCGTCGTCTGCATATTCGTAGAAGACGTTCGCCCCTTTCTTGGTACCAAATGGAACATTGACTCCTGGGAAGTTCAGGGAGGCCGGCAGGTGCCTCGGTCACAAAACTTCGCTCGCTCCAGGCCCGTCGCCGACGGATTACATTTTCACGATGGAGAAAAAAGCCTCTCAACACGAGAAATGCAAAGTTTCGTCGATGGAAGATCAATTGATAAACATTGTTTATAACGATAACCTAAACCTTCGTGATGGGAGGTCGGGAGATGCAGTGTTGCAGCCGCTCCCGCCGTCGAATTCCCCGACGCATTTCTCGACCCACACACATTTCACACAATTCAAAAATTTCATTTACAAAATTTATTTATTTACAAACGGAAGATTAAATTCAATTAGAGAATTTCATCAACAAATTAGATCAAATGAACTATTCTCGAAAAAGAACTATATTGCCGGTTTTTATTTATAGGGAACTATTCTTCCTTTTTTTTACTCATCCCACTTTCATTATTTCTACGTTTTTATTTTATTTTCTATCCTGCATTAATTTTTTTCTCAAAAACAACTGGAAATAATTTAAAATCATTCAAAAAATTTCTTTTTTGTAGGATGACCGCAAGAACAACCTAGTCCGTACGATGTAGTTCACTGAACTGGTTCAATAAGACGAACTGTCCCGAAAGGAACGGCTTCGCCCATCAATAAATTAACTTAGAGATTTGTAGTTCATGAACAAACTAGTTCAAATTAACTATTCCCGAAAAGGAACTACATTCTTTTTCTTCTCTATTTTTTAGAGAACTACAGTTATTTTTTTTTACTCATCCCACTTCCATCATTTCTACTAGTTTTTTTTTTTTTTTTTTTTTTTTTTTTTTTTTTTCAGTTATCCTTTCCTATCCTGCATTAATTTTTTTCTCGAAAATAACAGGAATTTTTTTTTTTTGCGTTATGATCTAGCATATTAGCCATGGTGACGAAATAAGTTCAAACTCACTTAAAAACATTTTTGTTTTGCATGAATTCCTGTACAACCTATTTCGAAAGAACGAACTAGTTCAAATGAACTACTCCCGAAAAATAACTATATTGCCGGTTTTATATTTTAGAGAATTTTAGTTCTTTTTTAGTTTTGGCGTTTTCTATACGCTATAAATGTAATTTATTTTAAAAATTACGTGAAATACGTTAAAACCAACATAAAAAAGTGTTGTTTCCCAAAAAAGCATGACCTACCTAATTCGTTCGATATAGTTCATCGAACTAGTTCAATAAGACGAACTGTCCCGAAGGGAACTATTCTTCAAAAGGAACGGCTTTGCTCCTCAATAAATTAAATTCGATTTGTCGTTCTTATTATTTATATTCCCATAAATGAACGATATTGTAATTGTTTAGGAACGGTCGTTCGAACACTCGGATTCGACCTTTTTCCTCAACCCTCAGATTTGTAACACTAACTGTTAAAACTGTCGTTTCTCCGCCTGACAAACGAATCCACGGTTTATGGCCAACTTTCGACTGTGCGTTCAAATTGAAATAAAATTGCTGCGATTGGCAAAGGGCGAATAAGATTTCATAATACAACGAACCCACGCCAAGAAAGATCGATGACGACACGGTAGTGAAAAAAGTCACCACGGGCCGTGTGGTGTGGATTCACATTTCTTAGTCGGACGTTATCACTATCGGTGAAAAGGCCATCCGAGACTAGAAGGATAATCGACACGGATGCAAATTTGTCGTGAGGCAGTTCGACATGCCGTTCCCAGGCTTAGAATCGGCCCTCTCCGACTCACACAGGAGAAAATGTGCCGATGTGCTATACGGTTGTACACCACCTCTGGCCCTGTCCGGACATTGGTCGTTCACCTGAGGAAATTTTCCAGGTGAAGATTGATTCATTCTCATACGGAATTGACTGCCCGTCGGCTATGGATTAAATGAAAAAACAATATCGGAAAGTGTCCTTTTTCTTTACTTTTCCGTCTAGAAATTGGTGTTTAGATGCGAAAAAGTTCGTAGTGTACAAGCTTGCAAACGGTGAAAATAAACTGAACGAATCGTAGGTTTGAAGGTATCGAAAAACCGTAAAACACAGGCTTTAAACTTAATAGATTTTAATAAAAACTTGACAAACATCTACATGAATAACGGTTTTGTTTTATCAAAGAAATTATTTGAATGGTTCAAACGAAGTACTAAAAAAGTATGAAGTTTGAAACCTGAAGGTTCTGCTATATTTATAAGATAACATGGTTCACCCGTGACTCAAGAGAATGATTCGTTTGAATCGGACTTTTCAAAGAGCCGCCATCGTTCTTTATTCTTCAATCTTCAATTTTTCACTTTCTTTACCCGCGCTTATGTATTTGTAATTTTACACAGTCGTTTATTTAAAATAATATATCATTATCCATTTTCCTTCTTTTTTGTATGTTTATTTTGTTCTTTTTTTAAACCATATTATGTTTATTTTTGTTCTGAAAGTATGTATGTACGATTTCGAAGAATAAAATATTTACTGTCATTTATCTGGTTCATAAAAGTTGAAACGTCAAAAAAAAATAAAAATATACATTTCTGCCAAGCCCCTAACCTAGTTGATGATCTGGAGTGGCGGATGCTTATACGGTAAAGAAAAAAAAATGCCATTAGTACATGACTATTCATTAAACTAACTACTCAACCAAGACCTTAGAGAAAAAGAATAATTAATTGAAAGAAGTAACATGATCAATTGTCCACTAAAACGTATATGGTTTAACTACTCAAATTTAAATCTTAAAAATAAATAAAAAATTATCCTATTGGGAAATATAATGTTTGCAATATCACTGGCTCTTGTTGAAAGAACAGAATTACTTCAATCAAAAACTAAACATCTTTTGGTTGTTATTGGTCTGCGAGTGCATGAACGACACATCACTTTTATCATCAATCAGTGGGGTTACTCATGTTTTTTTTTTTTTCTTGCCTCGATAATGGGTTAGTATTCATTACCTATTTATTTTTATCCTCCTGCGCTAGGTTAGGCAGTCTCTTCATTTTGTTCTGTAGCATTTTACTTTCAAAGATGACTCAGATTTACATTCAGTGTCCTACATGCAACATCTCAGAAGATCTCCGCTCAACCGCGACCAATGGCCAAGAAATAACGGTATTCTTTTAAACCCTAAGAAATCACAGCCCTAATTAATTCCCAATAAACCCATTGGAACAGATTGCCTAGCTCCTCCTCATATCAACAGCTCCCCTATTAATTTTTGTCCTAAAGTTAAAAATCTCAGCTTTATTTTTAACTCCAAGCTCACATGACATGACCATGTTAGCCCTATTATTAAAAGGGTCTATTCAAGCCTCCATTTTCTTTGACGCCTTCTTTTTCACTCCACAAAAAACTAGAGTTCTCCTTATGTAACCATAATAATTCCTTTATTCTCTTATTGTAGTGCTATTTTTTTTCTCACTTTCCTTAGAGTCTAATTCTGCTCATCGCCTTCAAATTTCGTATAATTACTGCATTAGATACTGCTATGATCTTATACCAAGATCATCATATTTCTTCTTGTATAAACGTCTTCAGCATCGTTCTTATAAACTTAGAGTTTTAATATGTATATTTAAAATTAAATAAATGTCCTCAATACAATTTTTGTCCCACATTCCTTATCCAAATGCACCAATATTCTAAAACTTTAACCTTATCCTTCAGAATTGCAGGGTCAAGTCTATGGAATTTGCTTCCCCAGAAAGTACATTCTGCTTCCTCACTGGCTTGTTTCACGTCCAGGGCATCTTTGCTTATGAATACAACATGATTATCTCCTTTTCTCCCCTCTTCGTTTTCTTTTTACCATTTCCTTTTACCTTTCTTCTCTTTCTGCTTTTATTTGTCATGTGGTTTCATCATTCATTTATAAATAACTAGTATTTGAAAGAACATATTGTCATTGTTTTGTATATTATTGTATTTATTATTATTATAATTATTGCGATTACTATTATTTTACTTTGCTTATAATACAAACTTTATTTCTAATATATGTACATGTAAGGGGGCTTAAAGCCCTATTTGTACTTTAACGATAAATAAAATAAATAAATGTCTATAGGTTGAGCATAGGTGATATTGGGTATGTGACGAAGTCCTATCTTTGATGCATCTAAATAAGATATCCTCTGACTGTTCAACGTTAGATTTTACTTCTCAGGTTTGGTATTTTTATCGGTATTATTAAACATTTATACAGATTCCCAATGTCTTTGGGCTCAATACTCACGTAGATCTTGCTATTCTGTAATTGTCATGATTTAAGATAGACTGAGTTTTTCTTCTTGCTCCACCAGCAGGTGTACTCTGGTCTAGGCTTTGTTCGTATGTTTTACCTTTGACCATTAGTGTGACAGTTTTCTTGTGGTTTCGTCAGATTTGACTTGTATCGGGTGACGTTCCTACGCACTCTGTATGGGACCAAGGAATTGCACCCTTCAAGTAGGTGGGGATCTGTCAACTTTTCTCTTCATGCTGGAAACGTATGAGCTTAGAACCAAAAGTGTCCGTGTGTCAACCCATGGCCCATTCTTAATCAGGTGTGAATGATCCTACTTCAATGAGTCAGATCCTCCGAGGACCATCTATTGACAGTGGGGGGGGCATACCTGACATGACACATGACGCCCTGCAATTTGGGACACATCCAGGTGGACACAATTTCAAAAGTGTCCGTGTCAACCGTGTATGACTCTCTGACAAATACATACAATCTGAATACATACAAATTCAGATGCGTTGAAACCATTGTATGGGATATGCCAAGTGTCTCTGCGATGTCTGATGTTATTTAAGTGTGGGTTATTTGTGACAAATGATGAATTTGGTAAAAGTATTACCAATCTCCATGAAATTGAACTGTATTTTTTTCCGATGAAACTGACAAATAAAAACAATTCAAATCCACTTTAAGGGTGAGGAAATAATAAATTAATTGGGTTTTCTTAGTGCATTGAAAATGGATAAGATGAATCACCGGTCCCGGCTCTGAGAATAGAGCATTACGTCATTTCCCACTGAAATTGCATACTTGCGTCATCGAAGATTCCCAGCTTTCTCTCGCGTTTGCGGTATCAATTTTGAAGTTCGCCTTTTACAAAGTCGAAAAAAAAATCATAAAAAGTAATTTTCTTGTTAGTTCATTGTTTTAAAAAGTTTTGCCGTGAAAATGACGTCACTTGTCGGCGCACGTGTCCCCGGCCGACCTTGAAAAGGTTCTTTTATCTTCAAACTCCCCGATCAGTTCACTCGAACTTCGACGTGCAGAGTGTGCGTTCATTCTCAGCCGAAGGGCACGTCGATCGTGTTCGTCGAACGTTTTGAATGTGAATACTTTTTTCAGATCGACGAGCATGGCTACAACGGCCGCAGACAGTGCTTCTGCACTTATTAACAAGAATATCTCTGAAAACAAAGTTTTCATATTTAGCAAGAGCTGGTGTCCCTTCTGCACCAAGGTAAGTTAACCAACTGACAATTGAAATACTTAAACCCTCGTGCAACACATGCTGAATAATCACTCACACAAAATTTTAAAAAAATCGTACCATTCTCTTTTTATAATTTAACAAGGAATTTCTTTGAAAAAAAAATTAAGGTTTAATTAAACTTGTGAAGCTTGGTTAGGGTTGTTGAATAATCCAAAGTCCGAGATCGTTCAACCTTGTCCTAGATTTCCTTCATGTAGTGTAGTGCATTATCTACTATTAACACAGCTGAAATTTAAGAATTCATATTAAAAAAAAGCCTATTCAGTTTTGATACGGAGGAAAATGAGCTTTTTAGCTTTGAAGTAATAGCCAAAAATGTGATTTTTAGGGTCTTTGAAACTTCTCAGAGCAGACATTTTCTAAGTTTCTAAGTTGTGAGATTTCATCCTTTGGTCTGAGATGAACCTATTTGATCATTAATGATAATCTTGGTGTGCCTATCCTTGCAGGGTTTGTTTATCGGACATGTTTCTCCATTTCACCCTGATGATGGCGTGCGATGTGTATTGTATTCGAATCTGTATCTTGGTCGTTCGTAATCATTTTGGGTGCTTTATTTTCCCCGGATGGTATCACCTATGATTGCAAAATTTTGGAATACGACTGACAGACCAAAACCAGTTAAGATGGCCAGAAGATGGTTGTTTACGATTTCATCATTTTGGGTGTCTTATTTTCTCCGGACGGTGTCACGTGTCAAAATGCTGATATGCGTCTGACAGATCAAACCATCAAGGATAGGCAAATAAAGATTATCAGTAACGATCATATTGAATTATTGATTTCTAATGATTCCAGCTCAAAAGTATCACTTGGTTCTCGCCATCTTCAGTTTGTCTGTTGTATTTCTACTGCAGCTTGATCATTTGCGACCATTTTAAGTGTCTTATTCTCTCCAGATGGATGATCTGTGATGGTGACAAAATTCCAGAATGTGTGACAGGCCAAACCAGTGAGCATGGGCAGAAGATGATCATTAGCGATCACAATAAATGCTTTTTTTTAAAAGATTCTAGCTTGAATGTATCTCTTGATTGGTTCTCGTCATCTTCAGTTTCTCTGTTGTATTTCCACCTGCAGCTTGGTCGTTTGCGATCATTTTAGGTGTCTTTTTTTCTCTAGACATTGTCACTTATGATGATTGCGAAATGCCGATATGCATCCGACAGTTCAAACCATCGAGGATAAGCAGATAAAGATGATCAGTAACGATCAGAACAAATTATTAATTTCCAATGATTCTTATTTTCCCCAGATGGATCAGCTGTGATGGTTACAAAATTCCAGAATGTGTCTGGCAGACCAAACCAGCGAGCATGGGCAGAAGATGATCATTAGCAATCAAAATAAATGATATTTTTAAATTATTCCAGCTTGAATATATTGCTTGGTTGGTTCTGTTGTATTTGAATATGTAGCTTGGTCATTTCCAATCATTTTGGGTGTCTAATTTTCTCCAGATGGTGTCTCTTATGATGATTGCGATTTGCCGATATGCGTCTGACAGATCAAACCATTGAGGATAGGCAGACTAAAGTGATCAGTAATGATCATCACAGCTATGACTTTAAATAACCACTTGAGTTCGGCATGATGGTTAATCAAATTAGGCTGTGAGATTTCCTCCTTGGCATATAATTTTATTGGTACCGATGATCTTGGTCTGCCTTTCTTCCTGTTTTGACTATCAGATGCATAGTCTGTTTTATAAGGTTGTAAGAGGTTATCTTTCTTAGTTGGTGTCTTTGATGTATTAAGTTTGGGTTTTCTATTGTTCTGGTCAGTATTTTCGATCATCCTTTTTCTTTATATTTCCCCCATTGAAGATGTCGAGAAACCGAAACGCATCTGACCAACTCACTGTCGTCTGACAGTGATTATAGCTCATGGAATTATAAAAAAAAAAAAAAAAATCTTTCTGGCTTGGTCAGAATATTTCACCAGAAGACTCCTAAGAGCAATCGGTGCCCATAGGGTTGTTATGTAAAGCTAGACTCTCGGAACAATTTTTCCCGCATAAAGAATCTCTTCATTGATAAAGCTAGTAATTGTCGAAATTAGCTGACCATTGCTGGTTACTAAAACCTAGGTGTGAACCGGTTTACTTCACTGTGCTCCGTTGAGGGAGGTTCAAAGGCAGTAAACTAGTACAAATTGCTTTGTCCATTTCAACCTTATAATGATGGTTTGGTGTTCTCACTTGAAAAAAGTGTAAAATTTAAGCCTATTTTTTACTACCAGTGCACGAACGTCTTACGATTTTTCAGTTTTAATTCCAAACTTATACTACAAAAAATTATTGTAGTTGAGAACTTCATTGCCTCTCTTACCTTTCACAAATGATATTTTATAATGGCTAAGGTATAAGCAGATTATTCAACCTTTGAATAAATCTTAGTTTGCTTATCTAATCAGTATCATCTACGAAAAAAATGGAAAATAACTCCTTCGCCATTTAAATGCATAGTTAGACCAACGAACAAAATAAAAAAAATTGGTTTTAATAAATTCAAGTGTTATTATCCATGAAATTAATCTTAAGTATTTTATCTAAGTGTACAGAAACGTGTGCCCAGAAAGTCACTACAACAATAACGTCTTAAAATGACCAGAATTGACCAATATTGAAATTTCTGTATCAATGTACACAGTGAAAATGGTCTGAAATATGACTGTCCAAAATATACAAGAAAAACTCATGAGAAATCATCCAAATACTGAAGGAAATGCTGAAACGCATCTGAACCAAATTAGTGAGGATAGTCAGACCAAGATTGGTCTACCTAGGTAACTATTAAACAATAGGTTTATCACCCTGCAGACCTCAAGAAGAAATCTCTCTCTCTCTCTCTCTCTCTCTCTCTCTCTCTCTCTCTCTCTCTCTCTCAAAAAAAATAAATAAAAAAAAATAAATAAATAAAAAAATCTGCTGACTTTTTTTTAACTTCTAAACCCAAATACAACTTCACAGTTTATCCGTTTTTGATTTATTTTGTAAACAATAGAAATGAAACTCATTAGTGTTACAACATTAATGTTTACAAAAAAAAGTCTTAGTTTATTAGAAGATAATAGACATTTTTCCAGACCCCAAATCTTAGCTATGGATAAATGTTGAATAAACAGTAATTTCTTATAAAAATTATATCAGTTGTGTATCTTGTGTATTATATTGTTTGCTTAAAAAAAATTATTTTGTACGGAAATATTTTTTTTTCTCTTTTCTAGACCAAAGAATTGCTAAAAGAGCATTCGATTTCATTTTCTCATATTGAACTCGATGCAGTTGGTAAGTGTTTATAATGAGGACTTCTTCAAATAAAAAGACTATCAATGTTTTATTAAAATTATCTTTCTATGAACTGAAGATGGAGGGGACGAAATCCAGCAAAAGTTATTGGACATGACAGGGCAGAAAACAGTTCCAAGTATTTTTATAAATGGAAAGCATATTGGTGGTTTTTCTAATCTTAATGCAATTGCCGAAGTTGGACTACTGTATGATACAGTCATGGGAATTCCGTATGAATACGATTTATTCGTAATCGGTGGCGGCTCGGGAGGAATAGCCGCTGTTAAAGTAAGACTTTTAATTTTTTCACCATTCAGATTTTACCATCTCCCATATTGCAGGAAGCCAGAAAGTATTCCAAAAAAGTAGCCCTCTGCGACTTTGTTCATCCCAGCCCGAGAGGATCGAAATGGGGCATTGGTGGGACGTGCGTAAACGTTGGTTGCATTCCTAAAAAACTTATGCACAGGGCTTCGTTAATTCACCACGATCTGGCTGATGCTGCATCCTTCGGATGGCCAACATCCAGTAATTTATACAAATTTAAAATAATTATCGCATGTTCTTATCGATTTTTTTTTTTTTTTTTATTTCAGAGGAGCCCCACAATTGGAATACATTGGTTGAAAACATTGGCAATTATATCAAATCATTAAATTTTAATTACCGCAAAGAGTTACGTAAAAATGAAATCCCTGTTATGAATGGGTATGCTGAATTCGTTGATAATCACACTGTTCAGGTAAATTTGAAAAGATTCTCAGATTTTTTTCATTATTTGCAGATTTGATTGTTAAAATAGTAGTTGTACAATTAATTAATGATAAAACATCAATATCTCAACTTTTATTTCTTCTAATCTTGTTCTAAAGGTCATGTCTAACATCTTTTTTTTCTTGTTTGCCAGTTGTTCAAACATTAAACCATATAACTCAAGATTGTTTCAAATCAAAAGTAATAATTATTTCATTAGAAATAAGAATTATTTAATCTAGCCTTTCCGGTAATTCATTTCTGGGAAATTTTGGAAATAATAACAATCACAATAGGAAAGTTTAAATGTACATCATTTTCAAAATAATCTTATCAAAAAGTCCCCAAAATTATTTGAAATAGAATTAGTTCAGTGATAAGAAAAAAATTGGAAAGGAAAAAAATTGGAACGAATGATTAGTATTTATAAATCAACTTTAGTTTTGTTTTAATACAGTCTCGCGTTCATCATTCCAGGTTACTGACGCTTCTGGTAACACAAAAAATGTTACCAGTCGCATGTTCATCATTGCGTCAGGCTTGAGACCCTTTTATCCGAACATAAGCGGCGCCAAAGAATATTGTATTACATCAGACGATTTATTTTCACTGAAAAATAACCCAGGTGAAACGTTGATCGTTGGAGCCTCATATATAGCACTTGAATGTGCTGGATTTTTAGCAGGACTCGGTATACCTTGTACTGTTATGGTAAATATTCATACTTATAGTTTTTTTTTTTTTATCAAATGACTTTATTTTTAATCCATTGGGTATGAACAGGTCCGGTCAATTCTTCTGCGTGGGTTTGATCAAGAGATTGCTGAAAAAATTGGGAAAAGCATGAAAGATCTTGGTATAAAGTTTGTTAGACCCTGCATTCCAACGAATGTAACAAAGGAGGGTGAAAAATTGAAAGTAAGCAATTTTTAACTGTTTTTAAAATTAATGAAACATTTTAATATTGGCTTGTGATAATGCCTCACTTTTAGGTGGAAGGAACTTACGATGACGGAAAACCGTTTGCAGAATTATACGACACAGTAATGTTCGCCACAGGCCGAGAAGCCCAGACTGACAGTTTGGGATTGAAAAATGCCGGAATCTTTGTGAATCCTAAGTAATTGATCATTTCCGGTTATAAGATTATTAACAACTGTGCATTGTTAGCTTTATTATGTTGTTTTTCAGATCAAAAAAGATTTTTGTGAACAATAAAGAACAAACGACAGCTCCTAATATATTTGCAATTGGGGATGTGGCTGATGTCGGCCTGGAACTGACACCGGTTGCCATCAAGGCAGGAAGATTGCTTGCAAAGGTATGAGCTTTACGTCCATTTGTATGGTGGTTGACGCTTAATCTTAAGCTATAAATTCCATCCCCTCCACAGAAAAAAACAAACAAACTTTTTAACTACTTTCTTCACAACAGTTTAACCAAAAAAGGCAAAAACAAACAATGTTTCTGAGTGCCAGTGGCCACCATAACTTGAGCTTCATTTTGAAAATTAATTTGACAGGTTTATTAACGGTACAATAACTTTAATCATTGTGGAGGAAACTAATAAAATAAATCACCCACTTTGTTAGAACAAATGTTTTAGACAAGCACAGCCCTACTGAAGCAGTCTGATAAATTCATGTATTTTTCGTTTGTTATTGTTTTAATGCCATTAAGGCACTCTCACCAATTCTGACCTAAAACAAAAAAATAAATAATAATAATTAAATTTATTAAACTCGATTGGCTGGCAATTTTGAGCACCAGAAGTGCTCAATTTAAAAAACAAAAGTTTCCAAAAAAAAAACCTTGACATGTTACATGTTCTTTGTATTGGAGTTAAAAAGTAAGAAAAAGTAGTCAATTTTTTGAAATGCGTTCTCAGACAGTGAACATATTTCAGTCTGATTGCACCATGAAATAGGTATGTTAGTTTAAACTAACCCCTTTTTCAGCAAGTTTTTCAATATTTCTCTAGTGACAAATAAGGTCATAGCCTGGAATCTTTTTATCAGGTAAAGTTATAATTTGTTGTGCTATTTCTTTAGATGTAACTAGCTTTACATTTTCTTCTTGTGGAATGGTTGTTACCTCAAGTGAGCTACCATTGATATTTTGATTTGGTTTAAAAATTTCAGCAAGGTTTCTGGCAAAAAATTTGGCTTTTATTTTGCTGTGTCTATCCCATGTTCCGTCCTCTCTTTTTTAATGGAGGAATTTGGGCAATTGGTATTTTAATTTTTTTTTTAAATTGCCTTCCACATTGAGTTGTCATTGTAGATTTTAACTTTCTTTTAATTTTTTGATCATGTTGTTAAGAATGTTTTTATCTGCAGTCTTGATTGTTGCCATCTTCTCGTAGCCTTTCATTTTGGCTCATGAGTTCTTTAATTTCCTTGGGGTAGTTAAAGTGTATTGTTTTATTCATAGTCCGTCTAGAATTACACCATGCTGCAATCTGAATGATGGAAGGAGGATTATCATCACATAAGACAAAAAATGGATTCTGTACAGTAACACCAGGAGGTCATACCAAATGAAACCGAATCCTTTTTGGTGCAAACAGCGGGCACTGTGCTCTATAAACTGCCACCTACCATATACTGCTGAAATCCACTCATGCCAACTTAAATGAGTATCTCTTGCCTAAATCCAGAAAAAAAACCCTGCTCTCGTGAACAGAAAAGGTGTTAATTTTTCACCAGGACAATGCGCAATCTCATATAGCTGGAATGACGGTGATAATGAAGCTTGGCTGGGAAGTACTACTAAACCCTTCATACTCAACACACCTGGCCCCTTCTGACTTTCACAATTTCTTAGCTATGAACAATATGTGCAATTGGGGGTTCAATAAATTCCAACATCTAGAAAATGAGCTGAATTTATTTTTTAAGTTTTTAAGATCGAAACTTATATACAAAGAGCATCACTGGAGTAGTTATGTTAGGAGAAGGTTTTAGATACTTTTCTTGTTATCTAGGAATATCACGGTTGGATGTGTTTGACTAGGGTTATTTCCTTGGCTGAGCTTTCCGAAGGATGTTTTTCACTCTAGAAACATTGCAGGTTGTGTGTCTGACAGGTTCCAGTTGTAGAGGCATTTATTGAAGAATGATGCAATTCTCTGTCATACCTCGATTCTTTCATTCCATTCATGTTGACAAGTGGAGTCATCTTGGATTCTCTTGCGAAAAAAATGAAAAGAATCTGATGGTCTCCTGGCCTTTATCTAGTCTACTTTATATGTGGTGGGTCAACGCTAATGTTTTATCTATTACTGGGTAGGTAATACAGTCAGATGGCCCTCGGCAAATAAAATTGCCTCTGTCTTTATCGGGTTTATTTTAAGCTTTTATTTCAGCTAAAGCCAGGTCATGTGTTTAGCTACTGTGGTTTTTATCTAGGATGTCAGTAAAGCCAGGTGCATATAGTTATAGTTTTAGCTTGGCAGCAATAGAAGAATATAACAGCAAGGGCCCCAATATGGGACCCTGAGACACACCAGTGTGGAATTATGATATGGACAGGATGTTGTTGCAGGAGACTCAAAAGAGTCCTCTCTTAAGGTTGGAGTGAATGATCTTGATAATGTAAGACGGGATTTATTTTTTATTGTCCTGCCATCTGTCCATCATGCCAGTCTTGCATAATGGGAATTAAGGATGGATTAAGCGGAACTCAATATACAATCCCTAGCCTCCTAATCATAATTATTTACCTCAAACATCTTACTTTTTCCATATACTGTTTTTTCTTCTCTCAAATATAGAGAAAGTTGAAGTTTAAATATTTGTATTTTTTAAGCGTTTGTTTGGTATCTCGACTGCGCTTATGGACTATACAAACGTCCCCACTACTGTGTTCACCCCTCTTGAGTACGGATGCGTTGGATATTCTGAAGAATCGGCACGAGAGAAGTACACAGACGTTGAAGTGTTTCACAACATTTTCAAGCCGTTGGAGAGCGTATTGTCTGAACGCTTTGATTCCTTATGCTTCGCAAAATTAGTCTGCAAAAAGGAAGACAAGGTTAGTTTTAATAAAGTTTGTACAGAATAATAGAAAACAAAAATTATCAATGATAATTTTTGTTTGTATTTTTAGAAGTGGAAAGTGATTGGATTGCACGTTCTTGGACCAAATGCTGGTGAAATTACCCAAGGTTTCGCTCTAGCTCTGAAAATGGGCGCAAGTAAAGATGATTTCGATAGTCTAGTTGGCATCCATCCAACCAATGCCGAGGTAACAATTATTAATTATTTTAACATTAATTAATATAAACACTTTTCACACTTGCACTTCTTTTTTGGAGGTTCTTAGTTTTTCTTAAAAGAAGACAAGATTAAAAAAAATAATAAAAACCATTTTCTAATACTAAAAAATTCTTCTAATTGCTATTGAATTTTTAGGTATTTACTACTATGACTATTACTAAGTCCTCAGGAGAGGTGTTGGACACTGGAGGTTGCTGAGGTTAATTTCAGCTTTATTCTTCACTGCTATCTACACAATTTATTCTAAAATAGTTGTGTAGTGAAGAATAGAGCGTATTTTTCTTAAACTTGTGTTTTCGGCTATTGGTACACTATAGTTATTTTATGACTGGTATTGACTAAACCATTTTGGTGTTGATACCACGAGGTTTCTACTATATGTGAACAGTAGTTATAAAACACACACACACACACACACAAAAAGCTTAAATTTCACAATGTTGTATTGTTCAAAAGGTATCTACAAAGAAAATGAAAGAAAAAGGAGAAAAAAAAGGTTAAAATATGAAACAAGATTCAATTGAATTTTGAAATTAGTATTATTTAATTTTAGGGATATTATTATGCATTTTGGTTTTTGTTCCCTAATTATTTCTTAGTATAGGTTTTTTCGTTATTATACGTCATGTTAAATTAAACTAAAGAATCTTGTTCAAAGTTCCATTTTTCACTTAGTTCAATGAAACATTTCCACTGTGATAGTCACAGGTGATTTTTGCACGTTAATTTTCTACTTAAAATTGTCAAAGTTGTGATAGTAAACAAAGAAGTTAATAAATAAAAATGTTTATAAATTTTTAGTGTCTTTATTTTTAACCAGTTTGTTTTCATTTTTACAATAGTTTTAAATTATTTTAAACATTTATAACATAAAAAGTGTTTTCTTTTTTTGTAAATCCTGATGCCCATTATTTGTTATATGCCTATTTTATAGTCTCTAAACAAGCCTTATAGATTTTGACTAGTTACCAGGCAACCAGTAAAGTTCGTGCAGGTTAAAAGAGTTTAAACTTGAAATTCTTTATTTGGGGAAATAATATCCATCGGCACCTACAACCTTCTAATATGTTACTAGCCCCCCAGTTATGCCTTTCTGTTGAGTCCAGGGACTTAAAAATGAATTTTGCTTGTTTTCAACCTGTTGGCGATTATTGAACGCCTCATTGCCCATATGATTGCTAAGAAAAGATGAATGTCAGAAGGTGCTGGTCTGAATAGCATGGAGGGTGTGGTAGGACTTGCCAACCGAGCTTCATTATCTCTGTCATTCTGACTGTATGAGGTCCCACATTGTCCTGGTGAAAAATCGCACCTTTTCTGTTCAAGGGAGCAAGTTGTTTATGGGTCAGGGCAAGAGATATTCATTGTAGTTGGCTTGAGTTGATTTAAACGGTGATGGCCTGACCATGTGGCAGTTTTATAGTGCATAGTAGGCTCACATATTGTTTCATCACCCAACATAGAACATATTTTACAAGCTGCCTTTGCTGCCCTGGTAAGGGGTGTTTTAGCAACATCAAAATACATAAATGTACAAAATACGTGCGCACTCTTTGCTAGTTCATGTGTTTGTGGACTTAACCAACACCGTTAAATTGTGTTTAACCAATTTTCCATGTAATTAATCATAGTTGATGATGCTTGGGTACTGACGTTGAAATTTCAATTATATCATGTATCAATATTTTATGGAGTTTGTCCAACCAAAGGTAACTTCAAAAATATTGAAACCTGAGATAATTTAACAGAAAGCAAAGTTAATTTAAATAAAAAGTTAATTTGAGAGTTGAGATATTTCCTCTCGATTTCAACAGAGTCATTTCTGATCATTTCCATCCTTTGAATATGGCAAAAGGTCGAAATGCATCTGACGAGCCAAAATGAAATGGCTGAGCTGTAGAAAATATATTCGGCTGTACATTTTTAATTTATTAGTCAAATGGTTTATCTATCTATCCACATCCTTGACCTTGACCTGGAAAGAAGCCGAACATGTGCAGTTTGGCGAATGATATTCCGATTATATGCAAATATTACATTACATATTGATGCGAGTGATAATTGAATTCAAATAATAGCCTTGTTATGAAGTGGAGAGCGAATACGGTTTTATTTTTCAGCAATTGAATATACAATGTTTAGTTATGTCTTTAATATGTGTATATTTTAAAAGTGATAAAATATTTTATAAACTCATTCTTACAGTAAAAAAAAAGAAACAATAATATTGGTAAAAATAGAATTTCTTATTTGACAAAGTGAAGTCTGTAAGGATAGATGTAGTATCTCAGTGGTCTGTACTAGGTCCTATCTTTTTTTTACTATATACATTGACTTGTTTCATCATGTTGCTGCTTAACTGCTGAAATATTTGGGGCAAGGTTGACTTGAGTTGTTCTAACTCATCATGTGTCATTTTCAGTAGGACAAGAATTTGTAGCATTGGTATCCCTGTTAATTTTTCCATTGGGCAATTGGATTTTACTCTAGCCTTTGTTTTGACTGTCATATCTTCCCTGTGTGTTTTGGACTGAGATTGAAACCAGTTGTACACCAGGCTCAACTGCTAACAGCTTATACTCTGTTATGTTATGACATGATAAATATGGCATTGAACTCTGAGCGGTGATATGAGCCTGCATGTTTTTTAGCTTCAAAAGAGAGGTTTGAGAGTGATTCTTGGACTGAGATATAAAAATAGCTGTTCCTCAAAGTTTAAACAGCTCGATGTAATTACAGTTCCTGGATGTTAGTTATATCCTGCTTGCAAAACCAGAGTAGGGGATTATCACAGCTTACATAAGAAGTCAACTTTGAAAGTTTGAATATCAATCAGTCAGCAATGGTGTGGTCACTTTCCGTGAGGAACAATAATGTGGGAGTGCTACAAGGGAGAATACTAGGTCCACTATTGTTTCTACTCCTTGTCTCCCTTCCTCAGTGAACCCGAATTACTTTATAACCAAGCTGATGGCTCAGAGTTTTGAATCATGAATCATTCAAATCACTAATTTATAAAAACTCCTCAGGCAAATCAACAAAATTGTTTTTGAAAAGAACTTTTATTTAAACTTGGAGATACTAAGAACTTTATTTAAAGTTGGATACAAGAGTTCTACTACATGTATAAAAAGAGGTGAATAACAATTATTAGATATCTCATTGAAGCAAGATTAGTCAGGAGAGGGAGAAAATGCAGTTTTAATGCTGTATTCATAGTTTCTAAGAATATTGTCTACATGTGTCTGAGAGAAAGTGTAATTATGCACTTTACCTCGATTCGAAGAGATCGGTTTGCATTGCTCTTATGTAGAGATAATTTGTCATAACACAGATATATATTCATGTATTTTAACCGATAATGAAATATGATGCTTTTATGCAATTTTTTGCCTCTAAATAACATTTTTTGATTTGATTTTGTTATAGTTCTTTTTTTTATATAGTTATATATAGTTTTTCTTTTCTTTTGCAAAATACTTTGATTCGTACCTATAGATTTTCTTCCATTTTTAATGTATCAACTTCAGTATTTATGTATGAATATGATTCGCCTTCAACTTGATGCTGAAATTTTCACTTTGTGATGGTAGCCCTTATACAGGTTTGTTCCTAAAGGTAACTCTAATTCAAAATTTCCTGTAAAAACTTATACAAGTTCAACTGTTGGAAGAGAAGAAAAATCAAAGATGTCTGTCGTGACATCGGGTCTGATGATTAATTGGAACCTAGCGTGTCATCTGACTATTAACTCATTTCGTAACATTGTTTTAAAAAAAAGTTTCGTCTTAATGTATCTATTTATAAAATGAGTTTATATTAAACTGAAATGGCGTGGGTGTAGTGGGAGAAGCCAGATATTTTAGTTTGCCCCAAACGTCGCTGTGGAACGAAGTGAATCTAAAATTCTTTACAACAGGTCTCTTCAATGGAGTAAACTTTATTTTGTTTAATTATTTAAATAGGTAAATATATTTGAAAAAAAAAATTTTCTTAAGAAAGAGGGGATATATTGTCTTGGAAGTGTAAAAATGATTTGTTTTTTACAAAAATTGAAATATGTGAATGATTTAATTCAAGAGCTATCAATTACAACTAATCGCGTGAGATTTAGCTTTTGATTGATCAGTGTTTAGAGTGTTTTGTCACTAATATCTGACAAGGTTTCAAAAGTCGGTCGAAAATTTCAATTAAATGATAAATAAATAATTAAATAGGATTTCAATTGTCTGCAAATAAGTTATGGAAAAGTTAAAATATGCGTATTGTCTTTATGATAGACAATTTTGGCCAGGGAAGGGTTTTCAAGATATGTTAGGCATTTTCTAAAGTTCACAGATTTTTTTCCCATTTTTTATTACTCAAATTTGACAAGGAATTAGAAGATTTTGTAAGCTTTATGAATTTTTTGCTTCTCAGGTATTCTTGTGTGACGTAGAACTGAATTTTCTTGGAATAGCTATACAGTTTGATATATCATAAAAATAATATATATTATTAAAAAAATTTAATTTTCACTTTTTGAGTTTTTCAAAGTTTCTCCTATTTTTAGTTTATTTGACTTAGAGATGATCAATGGTTGATTAAAACGTACCCTCGAAAAAAATTTGGCCAAGTAGAAAAGTTTATCTTTTTCTGCCTTTATATTAATGAACACGATTTTTTAAAAACATAATTAAAATATTAATAAACTAGAAAAAGAAGTAGAAAAATAAATTTTTTCTTATGTTGAAGCAATAATTATTAAGATGTCTTTGTTTTATTATAGTTTACTATAAAATGTTTTTGAAAAAGTTTCCTCTTTCAAGCATGTTTTTTTCTTAATCGATTTATTTTGTGATGAAGTCCAAATTTTGACACGTGCGACTACTCTATCTTTGTGAAAAGACGTCATCCCGATTTTTCCCATTTCCTTAAATTTGCGACGTTAATTTTGGCTGGAAGGAAGATCTATACGATATCTTGGAACACATGTGCAACGTGATATTTTTACAATTACGCAAATGTCTTGTTTTAGATTTGCTGCTGTCTAAAATTATGAAGTTTTTTTGTGAAACGCACGCTTTGAACCTAATCGGATTTAGATTACTTTTATATATTTTTGGATCCTCCTGAATTGACAAGAATCAAAAATTTAAAACGTCTTATCGTTTTGGAAAATAATCCCCACCTTTTTACCTGGTCATTTATACACGAATGATCCAAATCTTTGGGGATTTGTGAATATTAAATTTGGCTGTCATCCGGATTTTAGTCTCTGACTAACCCAAACCTTGGTCCGAATGTCGAATATGTTTGCCAAAAATTCACCCTCCCAGATGTAAAATAAATGGGTTACGACTGCAAGTACTCGTCGTACATCACGTATTGTCGTTAACATTTTTGTTTTCAAATTTAATCTTAAGGTTTGAATGTCAAAAATATAACTGATAATTAAATTACTGAATGGTTTGTCGAGTCCTCTTTGGTTCAAGTGAAATTTACTTTTGATATGATGACATCGTTCGATTATATTAAAATACTCATTTGGTTTGCATTAGGACAAAAGAAACTTTGTCATTTTGTTGGCAATAATGATGATCGTAAGAGTAAGTCTATTAAAATTGCGGGGTGGTCTTACAAGGATCTATATTGGGCTCTGTCCTGTTTAGCATTTACGTAAATAGTCTGTCGTCTAGATTCAACCCGTAGTCTTCTTAGGGCTTCGTAATTATTGAAAATTACCAATTTATACCATAAAATTTATTCTTGTATTAAAGACTTATTTTCTGTTTAGGCCTTCAGAAAACCCCCCCAAAATTGTCGTGTTAAATGATTTTTATCACAAAGAAATTAGGGTTGGAATGTATGTCGCACATTCTACCAACTTCTTTCTTTTTAACAATGTCAGCAGAGTCTTAGGTGCTTTTGGTGTCTTAGAGGATGATGGCCAGAAAGGGCTTGAAATGAAAGGTGTCCGACTTGGAGGTTGGGATGAGGGACCAGGAATTTACGGAGGCATGTGATTTCTGGCGGTTTTGAGAACAAATCTGAAGGTCTCGGTGAGTCGTTAAGTTGAATAGGAAGTATAAAGTTTGTGCAATGGTTCAAAGGATTGGAATATCGGGAAGGGTTTGGTATTAAAGGTGTTCGACTTGGAGGTTGGGATGATGGTCCAGAAGTTTACGGAGGCATGTGATTTCTGGCGGTTTTGAGAACAAATCTGAAGGTCTCGGTGAGTAGTTAAATTGTATACGCAGTATGAATTTTGTGCAATAATTCGAATGATTTTGGAATATCGGGAAGGGTTTGGTATGAAAGGTTTTCGACTTGGAGGTTGGGATGAGGGTCCAGGGCTTTTATGCAGTCGTCTGTATCAACTTCTTGCAGTTTCGAGGAAAATTGAAATTTGGAAGGCTTGATGGTAAGGTTGGATAGGAAGTAGGGAGCTCGGACAACGGTTCGGAGGATTTTGGACTGGAGCGACTGGATTCTTTGGTAGTTGGAACGTTTGGTTGAACCTCACACTTTAATTCCGTCCATATTGGTTGCAGTAATGATGTGTTTGTCTTTTACAGAGAGTTTCGACCTGTCGAGTAGTATTTTCAGTCGAGTGTTGAGTTTAAGTCTTTGTCGATGTAAAGTTCCAGTTAGAGGACGGCATTGATTGATGAGAGAGGAACAGAATTGTAGAATGGAGGAGATGTGTAAGTTATTTCCTGGAATTTGCTTTGTCGTGTCTGATCCTCCATTTCATGAACCGTTCTTCCAAACAGGACTGATAGTAGGTTTTTGAAGGCCATTGGTTCTGGGTTTGCTAAAAGGGTAGCGATATCGTCTGCATATGTGAGTTTATTAGGATTGATAGGAATGTCTGAAGTGTACACTAAGAATGGGACAAGGCAACATTCTCTTCAGCTTGATAGAGGAGAAGGATGTTCCTCGCTAGGAATGCCAACGTAGAGTGGAGGCTATTTGCTGGGATTTGATTGCGATGTGTCTGATCCTCCGTTTCTTGAACCTCCAAACAGTACAAATATTCCTGGAGGTTTGTAAGGGCTTTGGGAAGGATGACACCTTGGCCACCCGCTTCAGCATAGTAGATGAAGGAGGATGCGCTTGTGTTGCCAGAGAAAAGCCGGTTGTCACAAGATCGAAGACTTGCCTAGCCTCTGCGAGCGATGGAATGATACAGGAACTTTGAAAGAAGGTTGTAGGAGTTTTAGGAGTTTTACAAGAATTGTGCCACGTAATGGCAGCAAACCGATAGGGCGTAAGCAGATACTGATTGTTCGTAGGATGAAAATTGCAAGGTGAATACATCAAAGCAATATGCAATGACGATCACAGACTCAAACCAAAGGACTTGAACCCATAAATTTATATATATATATATTTTTTTTTTGTAAAACGCACCTATAGGATATTCTAAGCTAAGGTTTACAGCATGGAGTGTAATTTTTTCATCACAATTATCTACTAATCCATAATACTAGCATGTAAATGGTATCAATCAAGTGCGAGTACTTGTACCAGTTCTTCCTTTCTAATTTTTCTAATTTGCAAGGATAATTTAAAACTAAAAAAAAATAAAGTAAATAAAATTGAAGATGGAAAGCTTTCACTAGGACCATCTTTGTATTCTTGAGAAAACATATTTAACCAAGCATTATTATTCGCCACTAAAAAGTAGATGTCGACATTTGGAATTGTGTAAAAATTTATATTTAGACGTCCTTATCCCAGTTATAAGGCGATTCGATGAAAATATGAACGGGGCCGCGGATTGAACCAAAGTTTCAGATTTTTCTTACTTGTCTACTTTGCATCGTCACTTTTGTCCGTCCTGATCCGTCCACTTATTAAAAATCTGCCTTGGTTTACTTATGGTATGATGATTTAAAAATAACGTTCGTCCTTGGCACTCTTTATCTACAAGACTACACATTTTACGCTACATTAGCTCTACGCCTAATATTGTTTACGACTCTAATTACTGTTAGAATTTATCGTTTGGTAATGGTATGTTTTTTCGTTAATAATGACATCTATTAAGGCTAGAGGTCTTAGCAGGTTATAGTTAAAACTTTTCTATCTCATTTTGCTGGTTATTAGATCAAATTGCGGAAAGGACCTTTATCCAATATGCAAAAGTATGGTCGAATGGTCAGAGGATCGGACCAGAAGAAAAGCTACTATCTTTCAAGAACTTGGTCGATGAATGGCCCTCGGAAGATCTGTATCGTAGATGAGGCCATGCGAGGTTGACATGTGGATACTCACTTTTATGGCCAAATCGCACGCATGTAGAGGTTGGTCGATGTATACTAATAAATTGAAGTAATTCCTTGGCTCAGTAGAGTGCGTGTAGGAATTCCACCAAATATTAGTGTACTTGAGGGAGTTTTGGGTCCCCTGTTGCGATTTTTGAAAGAAAAGCTTCTAATCACCTTCAGTGTTGGAAAATTAAAACGAAGGACCAGCGATCCAATGACCTTAACGATAAAAACCCAGGGTGAATCCATCAAAGGCACCGCAAACAAAGATAACGCCAACACACGGGCCTAACCCAACACGATCTTAGAAAAGTGACTTAACAAACACGACACAGCCACCTACACTGAAGGTGAACGGGACTGGCAAACCAACACAGCGAGGATCGTTAACGACAAAGTAGAGAAAGGTTGGCCGATATATCCCATTTTATCAAAGGTTATCCTTCCTTGGCTCCAAATAGAGAGCGTGTAAGAATACCATCTGATATGATAATTGTGAGAGAATAAGTTTAATGAGAATTGTAGTCTGTGCAGTGAGGAACCTATAATTCGGTCGTTACCTCGTCTATCTATCTTCGATGTGTTGTTGTGCCTGACGCGTTTCGGCTTCAGCAGTCTTCAGGTTGATAAATTCAACTGTAGTGCCGTCCATCATAAATACTTAAACGATAAAAATCTGCACTGTCGATAGGTGGCCCATGGAAGCTCTGATTAATAAAAAAAGGGACATCCTCACCCGATTAAGGATAGGCCATGGGAAGTTGACGTACGGACACTTTTGGGCCAAAGCATGCAGAGAAATGTTGCTCGAGGTGACCCACCTAATTGAAGGATGTCATTTCTTCGCTCCATATAGAGAGCGTGTAGGAATGCCAACCGGCCTGATAGTTTTGCTTGAACACGACAGCGAGTATTTGGGTCCCCTTTCCGATCTTCATAGGTAACAAGACTGTTTTATTGTATATACTTGATAGATAGTCCATTTTGTGTTAATTTTGTGTTTATTTGGATTGCATTTATTAGCGTGAGCATAGTGTGTTAGGTACGATGGTGGAATATTCTGTAGCCAATCGACCGTCAATTAGATTAGTTATGCAGTATGTGTAAAGGTTTGTTTGATGTGACCCCACTTATTGTGGTATATCATTCCTTGCGTCTATATAAAGAGCGTGTAGGAATGCCACCCGATATGATGTGCTTGAGTTGTTCCCATTTTTTGGAGATCTAGAAAAAGATATCTCATATTGTATATATTGAAATTGTATTTATCAGCGTGAGTGGGTAGCTGCAGAAAATGCAGATTCATTTTCTTATTTTAAGTTTTATTCTGTCTTTCTTTTTTCAATTTTTAGTTCATATTTGTAACATCTTGTGCTTTATTACCAAAAGCAAGAACCTGTTGACCCATCTAAATGATTGATAAAATTATGATGAAACTATTTTTTAACTAAAAGGAAGACTTGCGCACTTTTATTACGTTCTGATGTATTTCTCCAGGGAAGATTTACGCTTGTCTGTTTCCTTATTTTTAAACGAACTGGCTACAGCTGAAAGAATTCAGTCGGATAAACGGACGAAAGAGGTAAACTTGCAATGGGAACAAACATACTGAAATAGACAGATGGTCGGAAGGATGTGCTGGGTAAACAGAAACCGAGAAGGGCTAAAATTTATTGTTTTACGACACAAAGATTTCTATCAAGGATTTATTTTCGTTTTGTGAACCAGGTTTATGACCAAAGTGAGTCCGTTGCCATGTCAGCAAATACCACGGTGGTTTTAACCAATTAACTAGACGGTAACTAATGAACTACAAAATTGCTTTAACGACCTACACTCCACACAAATAATAACTGAAAACTTCTTCCTCCTGCGTCAAATCTAATGAAAAGACCCAATATCTGGCACTGCATTTCTCGACAGTTCTGACTCCGCATAATGACATACAAAACCAACAACATACAGAACACATAACTGACAAACGCGAGGTGCCATCACCTCTCTTACCTTCTCCCTAGAGTATTCAATCCAAAGCCAAGCAGATCATTCACAGTCTACTAAAAATTAAAAGTCCTGGATACAACTTCATCATTTTGAAAATCCTTCTTTCAACTTCCCAGAAAGATAATAGGTTTTTTCTGGATGGATTTCCTTATTTTCTTTTGTGAAGTACAGAATTCTTCTCAGGGGTATGATTTCATTGGTACCATTACTCAAAAATGTCTTTCCTAGGTACCATAGCCTTTTTCCTAGTTATTAGTGCGTAGCTAGCAGTATTAACAGTAGGATATGTCCTATAGTCGCTTTTTTTAGACATAATCAACATAGGACCCATTTTATTTAAGTAGTTTACTGGAGCATGTGTTTGATAGTTTTAATTCCTTTCTGTTGAGTAGGATTTTCTCTTTCTATCTCCTTTTGTTTGCCTCTTGCTGGTTTAGCTCCCAGGATGTGTTCTTTTGCTACAAAAAATTCAAATTTTTAATGCTATAGTTTATTGTAGAAAATGAATTTGGGCCCGTTTGTTTCGAGGCTCATTTTTTTTTAGCAAGTCTTCCGTCTCGTTGCATGCTGCAATGCATGTGCTTTAGAAAATGTTAAAAGAGATTACACTGACAACAAATCCTCATAATTACCTACAACCAAGAAGCTATTAAAGCTTTTGCATGTAAAAGATCAAGATTCAAAAATAGTCATTGAATGCATCGAAAATCTGGGGAAACGCAACCTGATGTCTTGGGTGCCAGGACGCAAAGAAATTTTGGGAAATGAAAGAGCAGGCCAGAGAAGGTCTGCAAGACCCTGACCCTATACTTGGGATGACAAAAATACATACAGAATCCTCCATCTCAGAATGGACAAAAGACAAAAGGAAAAGTGAACAAACTGTAGAGGTGCCAGACACAGCAAACGTATGATAAAACGACCCTGACCAATATCATTGGTACAGTTAGACAGAGCTTCACCCAAAAGAATGGTAGGACTACGTCACCATTGGCTGATTATGCAATGATGAGGAAGAAACAGCCTCTTCCAATGCGAAGCAACCGCTCAATAGAGACATTGCCTGACCTTATACGTCTTAAGAGAAGGATCGAGTCGATTGCAGTGAACTAAGGAATTAGGAAAAGTACAATAAGCCAGAAGAATGCTCGGGGAACATAAAACCCCCATTCTCTCTTCATCATCATCAGCCTTGTCCCTGAGATTCCCTCACTACTTGGGACTTTATCGTTACGTTCTGTTGATCCTAGTTTTTAAGGGCATTTAGGCAGTTTCGGACGAGTTTTGTGCTGATTACGTGGTCTTGTAGAGCTCTCAGGTAATAGGATGCCAAAAAGTTCATCAAAGGATTGGAACTAACAACAACTGCTAAACCTAGGGAAGGTTCGGACTAGAATAATAATAGGACTGCAGACTACGCAGGCTCGGAGCAGCAGAAACAAGCCGGTTCAGATGCCAGAAAGAAGAATCAACAGCAGATCATGCCCTCTATTCGTGTGAAGGCTGCAGGCAGATTCCTATCCTGAGCCTCGATGATACACACATGAGTCCTTGATTCAAATCTGATAAAAAGCCAGCTTAACTAAGGGTCAATACTGGTCGCGGTGCGTAATGGTATAAAGAGATTCATTTTAACCTTAACCTTACTCTGCACGAGTACTACGCACCATCTGCTTCCCCATTCTTTTTACGCTTCCTACTGTTAGTATGATGTCTCAATCTCGCAAACTCATCTCCACATGACGTCTACAGACCAAGCTTACTAATCCTTGGAAAAGTCCTAAAACAGCTTGGCTTAGTTAGGTTCTAAAAAGAAATAACAACAGGAACAAATATCATTTCCAAACATCAGTTCGGTCCTGAAGTACATGTTACCTCCCTAGAGCTGAAGCAGTACGGGTCCTGGAAATAGGTCAAGCTTTTGACACGCACCAACTGATGTGTAAGTTAAAGGGCATCTAGTCCGCTTAAGTCGCATCCGATCAGGAGTCCCACAGGTGACACCCAAGTAAGAACCACGATGAATATCTCGAACTTTACATAGACAAAGGACTGACATGGCCACTGTCGCTATTCAACAAGAAAAAATATTCTTATCCCCACTTTCCTCTATATGTTATCTATATAATATCACGTCCTACCACATGAATTCCTGAGAGCAACCGTTACCGCTCCCATATGCTTTCAACCTCAATACACACGACAAACCTCGAAAAAAAGTCACTTATCAGCTGCACGTTTTTAAGAAAATAAACAGTGATAGTAATAAATGTCCAACGTGCCTGTGTGGTCCTATTTACCGATTTTATCTTACTTCCACGGCAGAACTATAAATAAAGTATTACACTGAGGGTATATAAAAATAAATTCACGTTGCACATCAGCTTCGCAGTTAATGGCTGAGAGTTCATTAATACGTTTAAGAACTATTTTTAGTTTCCCTTTTAAAGACTGGAAATAGGCGTCTGGCTTACTTTTTCCTGTCAAATCTTTTATTTTTATTCAATTGAAGATGAAACGTTGCAAGGATAGTACTAGTTCCACCAAGTAACTTCTAACTTGACGATTATATTGAATTGTAAGTATGGATCCTGTGTTAATTTGAGACAGTGTCATTTGGGAATGAACACGTGACGGGGAATTGCTTCTACTGGAGATCCATCAGCGGTTGGTTAGGATTTTAAGATTTGGTAATAAGGAGTGGGTAGAAACTGTTTTACTTTGAAGAGAACTCCCGGGTGTCAAAAGCTTGCAACATGTCTAAGAATGTACCCGAGCGGTACTCTCTGTTCTCTAGAGAAGGGAAATAATGTCAATAACCCTGAAATATTGCTGTATCGTGGAATGACGAGGACGGTAACTGAATTGGCTTTAAAAATCACATGTAAATGTAGGATGGGTATTGGGCTTTTTAAAAGTAGTCTATCAACACTGGACATTACTGGTAGAAAGATATGTGGTTGGGAGGTTTGTGGGGTTTAGATATGATAGGTATGATTATGAAATAGTTTCAAAGTAGCGAAAAGTGAGAGGTTCCTTGGATTGAAGTGGAAATGATAAAAAACTATGGCCCTCTGCGGGAGGTTTCCGTGTATATGGGAGTTGTAATGTGCATATAGGACTTTACTTCAGATGGCTTGAAAGATTTAAAAGGGGGATAAGGAAGACGTGGGATGTAAAGGTTCTGTCTTACTAGCTGTTCATGTTGTGTATTGTTTATATCAGGCTGAGGAGTAAAGGTGTGTTCAAAAACGGGGTTGCAAAAGGGTATGTCAGCCCCCTTAGGTAATTTGATAGGGGAATCAACTGTGTGGTGTTTTAATACCTATCTCGTAGAGAACCAAAAAAAAATGTTTTCTTGTTTCAGAAGGAAAGATGCCGATAGTAAGGCCAAACGCGGACACCGGAGAGAAAAGGACAACATTCCGCCCACCCTGGGTGAAGGACGTGCCGCCTTCGCTTCCTGCTCCTCCACCAGCTTGGGTCGGAAAACAACAGGTTTCTTTCACAAGTACCTTAAATCTAGTACTTTTCAATTTTATTAGTTCTTTGTTCAATAAAAGAAGTATAATTTATTCGTTGCTGTTCGGCATAAAAAAATAGATAATAAAAAAGGGGTTAAGCTTATATCAACTGTTTTTAGATTGCTCATCGTTTAGATTTTTTCGTCAAATTAACTCTTTTTAATTTCAAATTAACCTTTTTTTAAATTTCAAATGAGCCCTTTTCAATTAGAAATTAATTATTTTTAAGGTCAAATTAACTGTTCTTATCTTCAGATCAACTATTTTTAATTTCAAATGAGCTATTTTCAATTTTAAATTAATGTTTTTTTTAATTAACCTTTTTTAATTTGAAATTAACTGTTTTGAAATTAGACCTTTTTAATTAGAAATTAACTAATTTTAACTTAAAATTACTCATTTTTAATTTAAAATGAGTCCTTTTTTTAAAACACCAAAAAACGCTAGTAGATGATATGAAATGTAAGCACGTAAAATAAAAGTCCTGCATTTAGAAAAAAGGAATATAAAATAATTGGGCTTTGAAAATAATGAAAATTAATTACAATTAAAGTTAAACATTAAATGTAAATTAAATTATTCTTTCTTTTCATTTGTGATGTTTTTAATAAAAACATTGAATTGACCTCTTAAAAACTATATGAAAATTAGTCTAAAATAAAAATACAACATTCTTCTTTTAATTTGAGATACATATATTTATATATTTCAGGTTGTTTATGAAACCGTTATAAATTTATATATATATTTATATATAAATAGCTAATTTTACATCAGTTTTAATTATAATTTTAATTAATCTTCATGTGGTATTTTATATAAGAGCCCAATTATTAATATTTTTTAAAATAAAAAATTTCTCAAATATACAGCGATTTTACTTTACATGTTTACATTTCATAACATCTTCTAATTCGTTTTTCAATGCTTTAAAGAAATTAAAATTAAAAATTATTTCGAAATTTAAAAAATGGTTAATTTGATTTTAAAAAGTGTTTTGTCGGGAAAAAGTTATATATTTTTAAAATTCCTTAAATACACAGATATTTCACTGTATATGAAATTGGAAAAAATGTTCCTTTGAAATTAAAAAAGTTAATTGAAAGTTAAAAAGCGCTATTTGACGGGAAAAAGCTGTTTATTTTTAAAATACCACAAATACATAGTAATTTTACTTTACCATCTTATATTTCATACCATTCTCCTAAATTTTTTTAATTCTTTGAAGAATGGGCTAATTTGAAAGTAAAGTTAAGTTAATTAGAAGTTAAAAAGTGTTAATATGACGGAAAAAGGCTATATATTTTAAAAATATCACAAATACATAGGAATTTTACTTACATTTCAGACCATCTCCTAAATTTTTTTAATTCTTTGAAGAATGGGCTAATTTGAAAGTAAAATTAAGTTAATTAGAAGTTAAAAAGTGTTAATATGACGGAAAAAGGCTATATATTTTAAAAATATCACAAATACATAGGAATTTTACTTACATTTCAGACCATCTCCTAAGTTGTTTCTAATGTTTTAAAGAAAGGGTTAATTTGCAATTAAAACAGGTAAATTTGAAGTTAAAACGATTAATTTGGTGAGAGAATATTGTTAATTAGACGGAAAAAACTCACCATGTTGTCGAGTATTGCCGTTTGTTTAATATTTGAGATTGCGAACATCCGACGTGACCAAAAAGTGGTGCAAGACGTTTCACCACAAGTTCTGATTATTGGTAATTTGTAACTTGAAACTCGCATACTGTGCAAAATTTATTTAGACCACTTTGCCGATTTAAATGAAACAAAATTGATAAATAATATTCTACGTCTTATTGTATTGGAAAATGTCCAATGCTTTTTCAACTTGGATAGTGTTGGCAGAAGGAGTGCTCTAGTGGTTCTTTATAACTGAACAAATGGCGTAAAAGGAATAAAACAAATAATAAAAAAAGGAATAAATCATTAAAGTCGTTAATTAATTAATTAAATGCCTCTACAAATTACACTGACAGGCAACAAATTCCACCCAATTGATTTTGTTTTTCATTTTCTCGATAAAAGAGAATTCTGCCCTTAATTTGTCTCACTGTTTAATCAATTAGAGGTAAACGCACTTAAACCTTAATCCAAAACAAAATAAAGGATTTTTCAATGTTAACTTTTTACGAAATTTAAAATGTTTATTCAGTCTCATATGAATTCTGAAGCAATAACTGTTTAGTTTTCATCTTTGTTTTCTTAATTTCAATTTTTAAACTTAAAAAGGCCACTTAATGCTGAGGATGTTGCGCGTGGTGTGGCACTTATTGATGACCTTCTATCAGGCATGCGGTTATTGCCATCGGAGTTCCCTACGAAACTCTGCCAGATGCCGGTAAAAGTTTTCCGGAAATTCGGTCCTATCATAAAAGGCCCGGTTCTGGAAGCCCTAGAGTAGCAGAACCATGGGATGACCGTTTTTTGACGTTGAGAATTTTTCGAAACCGGCACCTTATTGTTCACGCGATTCATCAGCTCCAGGAAGTTCGAGGTGTCCAAATTTCTTAACGCACTGCTTGAAGAAGATTAAATCAATATGGACTGATAGCTTTTAGCCCCGTAAGAGGACCAGAATTGACCAGAACATACAGAGTTGCACGGTTCCCCTTTGCTCCAGAACATAGCCATTGGTCTTTGGAGATTGGTCTGCTGTACTTTTTACAGATGAGTGTAGATTTACTCTACGATCTCCAGATGGGCGTGACAGTGTGGAGAAGGCGAAATGAAAGGTGCGAAGCCTGTAATTTTTCCCAGAGCCAACCTTTTCGATGTAGCTCAGTGATGATGTGACAGAGTTGGTTGTTGTTCGTGTAGGGTCTTTGACGACCACTCGCTATGTGGATGAAATTTTGGAATATCATGCGTTGCCCATCGTCGATGAAATCAGCGACAATCCTATTCTAATGCACGATAATGCCCGTCCATATGTGGGTCCCATAGTACAAACGTACCTCCAAAAGCATAACATCAGGGTCTTAGCCTGGCCAACCCGTTCCTCAGATTTGAACCCCATCAAATATTTATGCGATAACCTCAAGAGGTGAATAAGATCACGTCCATCACTTCCTGATACTCTCCACGATCTTGAAAGGACTCTTCGTGAAGAATGGGCTAACCTCCAGCAAAGAGTCATTTCCAGACTGGTAGAAAGTATGCCGAGGCGACTTCGATATGTAATTAAGACAAGAGGAGGAAATACGCGATATTGAAACGTTAATTAAACATTTAAAACAAAATTAAAACAAATTTCATCTGTCCGTCCTAAGCAATATACATTTTTTAAACTTTTTTAGGCAGATTTAATTATTAAACGTTAAAAAACCTGAAACTTTGATTAATATATAAAAATATATACAAATCAAGTTATATTACAAGTGGGTGGAATTTTTTGCCTGTCAGCGTATTACACTAACCTGATCCTCATTACGAAGCACAGCATACATATCATAGATCTGGCGATATATCTGAACGTTCTTCCTTTACAAAATGAACCACTCTCCGTGTCTTTTTCTGAGGGTTTACTGGCAAAATGTGAGAAAATCTCTCGAAATGAAAATAAATTGTATAACTCGGTCGAGTGTTGAATAGGGATGCAAGGCCAATGTGTACACATGTGCCTTGACCCTAAAAATCGCCCTCGTTTCGACGGGGTGTTATAAATCCTTCCGAGAATAGAAAACTTTTAACAAGTTTTTCTTTTTATAATCGAAAGATAGACTGTAAAAAAAATACCCCGCCTGGTACGGCGGCCGGACAATCTTGTTTATTACCCGGGTTCATCCACATCAGCACGGCAGCCGAAGGAGGCCCCAAAAAACACCCAGAATTATAAATAAACATTGCGCCACTGATGTGCTATTATGACTGTTTCACACCAAAATCACTTCTCAGTTCGGCTTTCCCTTTCGGCCGATGAGGACTTCGGTGAGTTTTTCCGTTTTCCGCAGATGACGGTGAATTAGGCTTTAAGTCCGGTGAAGTATGACCTCGTGAGATGTGCAGTGATTATTCGTAAACGACAGGTGATCGTATTTAAACGGTGATTCGGTTAAGATCGATTTTACTTTCGGAAAAGTCCGAGAGAAGTGAAGATTTGGCCTCCGACATCAGTTCTTTATTTATGAAAGAAGCTTTTTAGATAAGGCAAGATCCTATACTTTTTTTTATATATAAGACATTTTTTAAATCTAACACGCCCGAAAAGTCTTTAATGGCGAATAATAATGACAAATGTAGCAAACGTGAATGGCAGTACTAGCTCAAAATTGGACCCATCATCATCAACAGTTAGTGGATCTTGGCTTACTCCAGTTCTCCCGATCCATTATAGCCATTCTCTCCAGTTCCTCACATTTAGCAAATTTTTGGCATCTTCCTTAATGCCGTCCAGCCAGTGTAGCTTTGAACCCCCTATTGAACGAGTACCGTGTAAATTTTCATTTCGATATCTTTTTAGGATCTCATCATCCCTCATGCTTGCTTCATTGCCAGCCCATTAGTAGTGATAAAAGGTCTAGTTAGACTAGTTTTAGCTCCCTGCACTCTGACATGACGTCACAAGGGCCAGTAGCACCCGTACTCAGATCAAATCATCAGCTATGCTGTAGCCCTTTGAACAAGTTTAAGAATGTCGTCGAAGAAGCTCATGGAACTTACTAGTAACATACGTGCCTGTACTGACCTTATATCACTACTAGCTTTTTCCAATTCTGCCTGTCCGCACTTGGTAGCTGACTTTCGCAAGCTCAAATTTTCCTTTCACATATTAAGAGGTTCTCGTCTGCTTTGGAACTTGTCCAAGTATCCATAGGCAAGTACATTCCTTAAAATTTTATAAAACCTCAAATTTCGGCATTCTTGTCAGGTGCCTGCTTCTCATTTGCTTAATAACTGCAAAAGGTTTTGCAGAGGTTTCTTCGATTCCAATTGTTCCTTTATACCTTGGCTAGAGTCCTTTTGGTTTTCAAGGGGTTCACTACTAGTCCAAATCTTCTTGCCGCTACTTCCTGAAGAATGCTTCTTCTACCACGGCTTTGAATCTAACTATAATCGGCATAACCGATAACCTGAAGAAATCAATTAAATAGTTGGTTTAGACGCATGAATCTTTCTTTAGGATCAGAATGAATAGTAGAGGTGCTAATCCGTCTCCTTGTCTTACTGTCCTTTCTGTCCAGAAGCCCTCAGATTACTTGTACGCGGACATTACATTTCATATTAACTGTAGTTAGTCTAATCAGCCTAATTGACGTTGTGTTTTTTTCTTATCATAAACTATCTATGAGTAATTGGACATACTAACTTTTTTTTAAAGGAACATTTGAACTTGATAAATCCGTACATGGAAATAGAGGCTACCATTTGAAAATAAAAAGTTATACTTTTCTACTTTTTAAGACTTGAAAAAACCTGTAAGTATTGTTATGTTTAAAAGTACCATGATAAAAAAAAAACTGTTAAAATTTTTTTCTTGACTAGTTTTTGAAAAACCATGGGAGACATTAATAAGTTGAAACCCTATATAATTGTAGTTTTATAATAAGTGTAGAGGGTGATGGAGGAATATCGAGTACTACACCACCCTAATACAATGAATGGTATGTAAATAGGAGAGAATGTGTTTAGGAATGAATGAGAGTGAATAGGTTTGGTTCTAGGATGCGTTGGGTGCTGAAATGACTTAGCTGTTGACAGCACCCTGAGCCCATCCTCGGGGGTTGGACGGATAAGACCAAATTAACTGACTGCCAACACCCAGGGTGGGTGATTCTTGAGGCCTCCGGTTCATTGTAAAGTACAAAGCTGGAATTGCCGGTGAACTGCGAGAAGTAGGCTCAACTCTGTACATGCACGTCCAGATATGAGTTGATATAAATCAGTAATCAGTAACGCTTTTTTCATCCGATTTAATTTTCGATTTGAGTTTATATAAATCAGTACATCTATGAACAGCTGTGTATGTTGAGGCAAAATACGGGTTCATGCTTCATCATTTTGGCTTAGAAGTACTGGATTACCTCCTAAAACGAGGAGAGCCAGAAGAAAGAGAAGGCCGAGAATCAGAAGAGTGCTGTTGAAAAGGATTTAAGGGCGATGGAAGTTAAGTGGAGACTTGCTTGCTATGCAATTTGGATTCGACTCGTGCACCTGCAGTGTACTGCAAAACTCGAACGACTTGCGGGTTTCTGGTTGGTATCCCATGGAGCCGTCGAACATAACATTTGTACAGGAGATAGAAAAGCATCCTGAATTGTATAGTTACACCCTCCTACTGACGTCAGAAAGGACACATCTGCGAAGGTGTGGAATGAGGATTTTATGAGTTGTACGAATTATTAAGCCTTCTGTATGTTTAATGATGATATTAGAACCTTCTGAATGTACAAAAAAACAAAAAAGGAAATAAAGATAACACTTAATATACGTACATTTACATACATATACAGGGTGTATCAACTTTTACAGTCTACCCACTAAACGATTAACTTTAGTAAAAAATAATCTTATACTAACCCCAAGTTAATTTTTGGCTAGGAATCATGTTGTGGTAACAATTTAACATAACTTTCTCATCTAGCTAGGAAATGACACTAACTTTCTTATTTTAATCTTTATGTAAGGTATTGGTTGAAATAAAAAAGCCAGTATCACGAGCAGGATTCGAACCCATGACCTTCGGCTAAATACGCCGCTGCTCTTCCACCACTTGAACTATCGTGACTTCGATCCACTCGGACACCAACTTCCCACCTCAACCTCTTTCGAATTTTCCCTCCTTTTTTCCATTTTTCAAATGTCGTGTAATCAGGATTCGATTCTCGGCGACAAATGAAATGGCCACGGAGAGCTTTAGTGAAGATATAATTCGTTTTACTTATTAAAACCATTATATTTCGTGGTCCGATTGACCAAATAACTTCTTTCAATTAATTAATCTTTTTATGTAAGGTTTTGGTTGAAATCAAAAAGCCAGTGTCACGAACGGGATTCGAACCCATGACCTTCGGCTAAATACGCCGCTGCTCTACCACTTGAGGTGGGAAGTTGGTGTCCGAGTGAATCGAAGTCACGCTAGCTCAAGTGGTTAGAGCAGCGGCGTATTTAGCCGAAGGCCGTGGGTTCGAATCCTGCTTGTGACTGGCTTTTTTATTTCAACCAAAACCTTACATAAAAAGATTAATTAATTGAAAGAAGTTATTTGGTCAATCGGACCACGAAATATAATAGATTTGTTATTTTAAATGAGAATCCCATATTTTTATTGTACAATTCGATTCTAGAGCCTATTTTATGCCACTTTTACTGAAATGAAAATTTTGACCATTTCTGAGGTACGCCCGAGTTTTTTTCTTTTGCAACCAAAAAATATATTCTTACTTGTTTTGACCTAGTTATGGTATTATCTTTCGTTTTGTTTTAGCATTCTTATCTAATTGTAAATATTGATTTAAAAATATCAATATTTCGATGTTCTGTTACGTCTGTTAAATTTCGAATATCAATACCTCTCTTATTGTAATTTTTGTTTTTATTTTCTTAAAGTTAATCCACTAGAAATTATATTTTGGATTCTATCGCACAATAATGTATACCTGAGTATTCATTTCATGTGTCCTTTCCAACAAAAATGGATACAAGCGCCGAGAAGAGAGATATGCTTGTTGCTTTTGTTGATGCTAAAAATACCCTCCCTGTTCTCGTGGAGAGAATTCCGTTATACACCAGGCAAAGGATGTAGTTCCAGCAAGTCGGTTGCCCCGCTCATAACAGTCGCGTCGTTACCAATTTACCGGAACATGAACCATACAGGGAGATGGATTGGCACACAAGGTCCTACTTCGTGGCCTCCAAGGTCGCCAGATTTGACGCCCTTGGATTATTTTCTTTTGGGGGCATTGAAGAATCGAATATACGACAGTCCATCTCCAGTATTCACTGTCCAAGAATTGGAACCACGGATTCTTGCGGCTTGCAGAGAAACCCACCCAGAAATAATAGAAAAGACCACAAACGAAGAATTCCTGAAACGAACAAACTCAGAAATGGTCGATCCTATCAAAATTTTCCTTTCGGTAAAAATGGCATAAAATAAGCTCTAGAATTGAATTATACAATAATATAATAATAAAAGTATGGGGTCTCATTTAAAATAACAAAGTTAGTGTCATTTCCCAGCTAGGTGAGAATGTTATGTTAAATCTGTTACCACCACGCGATTCCTAGCCAAAATTAACTTGGGGTAGTATATTTTTTTACTAAAGCTGATCGTTTTCGAAATAAACGGGGAAGGTCATCTTGTTGTTAAGCCCCCTTACACCTACGATCAAATTGCAAACGTACGTTGTACAACAGGCTGTTGTGCAAACAAGGTCCCATACACTATACGCATTTTATTTGCAAATTCCAGTTGCTTTTGTCTTGTTTTAATGGTAATGGCGTCACGCAACGCAGCCTGTTTAGCTATAATAATTTCTACTGCGTCGGACGTTGGTGTTAAGAAAAGAAAAAGGAAGCAAAGAGTCTGGATGAAAGAGTGGTTGAAGAAAAGATCTGTTTTTGAGGGTTTAAAGTTTGAAACAGCGATTGCTGCTCAAACACTTGGAAAGATTGTCATGGAGAGAACACAACTGAACTAAAAATTAACACTAATGAAACGTTTTAATAAAGTAATACCATATTATATATTTATTAAAATTGTGGGTCAGAGAATAGGTCAGATACTACAGAATATTGTACTGGTGTTCTTTATTGTAGTTACCTGTCCTGGGGTTGGGGGATATGAGAATGATTGGCTATTATTTGAATGTGATGATGCATAGTAGGAAGAAGTTGTAGAGGACGGACGTGAAGATAATTAATTTATAGTATTTTATTATTTTTATGTTATTTTATAACAAACTGAATTTCTGTGACAGCTGCGCAACGCCTCTCGTCGTGCAATTAATTAATTTCAGTTGTATATGAGGGGCTTTATAAAAAGAATGCTTCTAAAGCGTATTCCGGCGGGTTTAGTAAAAATGGCATAAAATAAGCTCTAGAATTGAATTGTACAATAAAAACATGAGCTTCTCATTTAAAATAACTAAGTTAGTGTCATTTCCTAGTTAAGCTAGATGCTAGATTAAGCTAGATGAGAAAGTTATGTTAAATCTGTTACCGCCAGGCAATTCCTATCCAAAATTAACTTGGGGTTTGTATGAGACTATTTCTTGCTAATGTTAATCGTTCCCGAATTAAATGGGTGGACTAGAGAAGTTGATACACCCTGTATACATAATATACTCAGATAATAAAGCCTTTACTAGCTAGGTACATTACGTTGTAGCCACTTAAAAAAAATAAAAATAAAAAATAAAAACAGTAGTTAAATTTAATTTAAAACAGACAAACAACAAAAATTTTAATTTAATTTAAAATTGAGCCGTTTAAAAACAGCAATTCCATAGCCAAGGCACCTGATGCCATTGGAATCATAAAATAATGCTATAAATATTCTCTGTAAGCATTTGCGGTTGTTTAAGCACATATTTTTGCTCGGGGTGGTGGCGTGAAATCACTCGGATAAGCGTAAGCAGTACCAGTGATATGGTCCCACATTTATGGAGTCTGTTTTTTAATAACGTAGTCGTGAAGTACATAAACTGCTCAAATTTTATCATTGATCTTATTCAGGTCTCGGCATCGTATCGGATTATTGAGTATTTGGATTTTTCTGCTAACATAACAAAAGTGCATTTAATTTTTTTTCCGCAGCATAATCTGTAATTCATTAGTAGGATGTCCTCCTCATCACTTGAACTACTCATTATACCACCTTTAAAAAGCCGTTTATGTGGTGAGAACCCTCCTGGTAAGATATGAGAAGGCTGAACAAAAATCGACCTCACGTTTAGGTCGAGCCGAGTTTGCATTGCAGTCGCATTGAATTCAAGTTGGGTCGACCGAAAGGAACTTCCTAACTTCGCTACACTTTGTCACATACTACCAGGAAGTTAGGAATTTCCTCATTTATAAATTGAACGTAGATTCTACTTTTAAAAAATATGATTCTATTATCACTTCATTTTCTAAAAAGATCTTCGAACTTCCCGTGCGCACAGTTCTTTTTTTAATTAAGTAATTTAAGTGATTTCTGTCGGCTCGCATGCAAAATTTGGTGATAAACGAGCACGTAATCCTTTTGAAATCTTGGCAAACTAATATTTGGCACAAGAAAATATTCTACATCCATGGTGAACGGTGTATTTCAAAGGATATTTCGATTTATTTTTAATAAAGGCACATATCCAATTTATGAAAGGATTATTTTCAACGGTATAAGAAGTTGTGCATTTCCTTGTTATATTTTAAGAACTTAATCGTTTAAAAGGAGCATACTTGCGTTTATAAATTGACCTTAATGTACTTCTCAAGTTTGGAGAAAACGAAGAAATCAATGTTCCTAGGTAAAATCCTTGAGAAACTCCTCCTTAAATGCCTTCATCCTGCACCAAAATCCTCAACCATCATTGGTTTTTTCGGTTTTCACAGCAGTGCCATCCTGCACCAAAATCCCCGACCATAATTGGTTTTTTCGGTTTTCACGCCAGTGTCATCCTGCACCAATTCCCCAACCATCATTCGTTTATTCGGTTTTCACACGAGTGTCATCCTGCACCAATTCCCCAATCATCATTCGTTTTTTCTGTTTTCACAGCAGTGTCATCCTGCACCATTTCCCCAACCATCATTGGTTTTTTTCTGTTTTCACACCAGTGTCATCCTGCACCAAAATCCCCAACCATCATTGGTTTTTTTGGTTTTCACATCAGTGTCATCCTGCACCATTCCCCAACCATCATCGGTTTTTTTTGGTTTTCACACCAGTTGTACAATAATTTTTTCTGTTAGGAACCAGTGAAGTCTGTGATCATACCTAATCGGCCAAAATTACCTGACGTCAGGAATATAAAAGTCAGTTTTGATGGTGAATCAAAGGAAGCTCAGGGTCCACCACCGAACAAATCCATGCCCAACAATTTTAAGCCAGGGCCTGAAACGTTGAGAGGAGAAACGGGGAAAAGCCCTAACAAGGAAATTAAACCTCAAATTTCAACTGTACCACCCAAAGGACCATCCAAAGAAGTCAGGATTAGTACAGAATTGATGAGCAAACAACCATCTCAAGACATTGCCCCAAAACAAGACAAAAACCAGGAACAGGCCCGAAACAGAGAAGAAACCCAAAAGAAGGAACCATTCGGTGAAGTTAAATTGAAGAAAAGGATTGAAGAGCCTAGAAAAGAAGAGCCGAAACCTCCACCAGTCATGGCTACACCACCATCCACAGCTATGATGCCACCACCTCCTCCACCACCGTGCTTACCGCCAGCTCCCCCACCACCACCACCAACTGCACCTCCAGGTTAGTACAGTACCAATTGTTAATAATTTAACAAATTAAAATATTATAAATTTCATCAGAATTTACAAAAAAGCCTATGACGGTTGAGAAAGCAGCAAAAATAGAAGCACTCAAAAGTAGACCGAGAAGGCGTCCTGACTGGACTGATATGATGAAGGAAGTAGAAGCAGGAATTAAGCTGAAAAAAGTGAAGTGCAATGACAGGAGTGCACCAGTATTACCAAAAGCAAAAGCTAAGGGACAGGTAAATTAATTTTTAAATTATTTAGAAATTCAATATATAATTTTGTACTTAGTACTAGAAAGTGTATTGCCAGCTTTCAATAACAGTAGACATTAACATAATTTTGATTTTACTTTAAATTTTTATTCTGTACATTAAATCTGAAATTTTCAACACCAAAAGTTTTTATTAACTATTTTAAAAAATGTATATTCAATATATAACTTATTTTGCAGTGTGAAAATTTATTTGACGTTATAATTCATGTAGCAAGTTTCCTGTTTTTTTTTGCAAATCGCTAAATTTTTTAAAAATTTAGATTACAACATTACAAGCATAAATATTTAAACTTTCTTAATATGGTTGGTTTAATTTTTTTCCAGTTTGTGTATGACTCAGAAAAACAAAATGCACACAATCAACTTCTCAAAGAAATTCAGCACGGAGTTCATTTGAAAAAAGTCAAAACAAATGACAGAAGTAAACCGATATTACAAGGTTAGTGCTGAATATGTCTTATTTAAAAATAAAATAAGACTAAATATTTTATTTCTATTGACAGGCTTAAGAAAATTTAGAAGGCAAATGACTATTGAAGAGCAAATTCAAAAGTCAGCATCTGTCGCTGATGTAATTGCAGTTGCTTCCGAACCTGATGAATTGGATGATATTGATAAAGTCCGAGATGATCTACAGTCGACAAAACAAATGTTAGCTCTTGAACTGAGGAACAAAGAAGCTTTGGAAAGGGAAAATAAAAGGCTCATGGCAAGACTGTTGAACCTTGAGGTCGAACTTGAGAAAGAAAAATTAGCCAGGAAAATCCAGGCCGAAGGGGAATCCACCGTACCAGTCCGAACTAGTGACGATGAAACTGTAAACATTTCTGTTTTTGCTTACTCATCACAAATACTTGACTATCTTAATTTTAGCTCATCGCACAATTAAAACAAGAAGCAGCAGAATCGGCCAAGATTACAAAAGAAATGGAAGAAAAGTACCATAAGACAGCGGAAGAATTGGATTACACACGCGCAAAATTGGAGAGCGCTTGGCTTAGGAATACTCAACTTGAAATGGAACTTAAGTCAAAGGGTTCATATAACAAACCTCCTCTTGTTAAACAGCCATCGTCGAAAAAGCTCGCACATTCAGCTTCGACTGTCAAGCAAGACAAGTTTCCGCAACCGAACGATGAAAGTGAATCTGAAGGCTCGGAAACAGAAACCGATGGTAAATAAATACAATTTTTCATTCACAAATTTATAAATTGATCTTTAATTTAATCCTATTTAAAAATTTGTTTGTCCTAACAATGACATGTTCAATATGTTCTTGTATTTTTTTTTTAAATTTACAATCTACTATTAAAATTAATTTAAGTGTATATACATAATTATTTTAAGCAATTTTGATCATACCAAAGCAATTTCAACTCTTGTCATGTCTTGCAAAATCATCTTTTTACCAAAAAAGTAATTTAAACAATTTTTTTCTTACCAAGCATCATATCTTGAACCGGCACTGAGTCCATCTATACTTGTGTTTCGGTTTTGCTCGAGTAACATCAAAACCTGTTGATAGTCAATGGGATAGTCAAATAGTGTAAACACACCCAGTGCCAGTTCAACATGTTCACCGACCTGCAGACCAATTTTACTATTCAAATATACTGATTACAATTTTTAAGCAATTCTAAGAATTTATCAAGTAAAAACACCTACCGCGCAAAACACTTTTTCACGATGTTATTTTCAAATAGAAGACAGTAAATTTATATCTTATCTAGGTGAATACGAAGACGAGGAAGTAATCGACACCACTAATGCAGCAGAAAAATCTGCTCTACGAGAACAGCGTGAACTTAAACTCCTAGTTAACAAACTGAAAACTTTCAAGGAGAAACGAATAGCAGCAATCAAGGAGAAAAAGAATTTGAAAAATAATTTGTCCAAATTGCAGTCTATTTTAAAAGAAGAAAGGAAAAAATACAGACTACTGCAGAAAGAAGTAGATAAAATGGCTTCTCTAATGAAAGATGTGGAGGACGACGAAGACAAAGAAGAAGAGGAGGAAGATGACGATGACGACGATGAAGATGAGGTATTATGTTTATAAACATCTTCAAAAAACATAAACCGATAATTGTCACTGTCAAGGCTTTATCTCTTGGAAAGAAATAGTTGGAAATATAGAAAAATAAATAAATAAATAAAACTTCAAATGTTTAACACTAAGAATTTGAATAATTCAACTATACTTCAAGTCAAGCAATAAAGACTTTCTATTTTATGGCAGGTGTAATTCAGGAATGTAAAATTATAATGTAATAATTTTCAGGAGACGGAAACTGAAAGTGAGTCAGACGAAGACGATAGAACAGAAAGTGAGGGTGATTTGCCAGAAGATGCTGCAATGGAGGATAAAGTCGCTAACTTAAACAGAAGGATAAAGAACCATGAAATGTTACTACAAAGAGCCAAAAAAGGAAATTATCTGTTAAAAGCGAATATCGATCGAAGACAAGACGATTTGAATAGACAAAAGGAAATGTCTTTAGGTCTTCAAGAAGATTTGAATGCCGTTTTATCAGAGTTAGGTTAATAATTGCTGAAATATCTGCTTCCCATAAATTATGCTTAACCCTATTAAGGGTAATCCTTCGCTTGGTGTACAGGGATACTGCTATAAATTAATTTTTAGTTACTGCTGCTCAAATGCACAAATGTAAAATAGTCTAATGATGGATAGGGTGTACGGTCTAGTCAATATAAGCAAGGGAGACATTAGTCATTTTTCATCGACCTTGTGCAAATATAATCAATCTATACATAAATTAACATGGTTATATTATTTTTAATTAATAATTTAGCTTAATAAGAATGCAAGCAAAATTTGCTCAGAGGAAAGCAGTTTTATATACTAATATTGTTTGTTACAAACGTTGTTCATTGCCATTCAATTTTAAACTGAAATATTTTTGTAATTTTTGTACACAACTTACCTTTAGAATCAGATAACTTATGCGACAAATTAGTAAAGATTAAATCAATTATTAAATTATCTTTCTATAGGGTGACAATAATGACTGTGGAGTATTAAATGTTTTACAGACTTAATGAATGTTGTAAATTTTTTGTACTTATTTTATTAGCTTTATTACCTTACCTGGATTATGTTATAATATCGATGTGAACATTAATCTTACCATTGTGTTGAGTATTTTAAAAAATATTACTTCTAAATTTTAATATTTGAAGTCTTGTTTAAAAATTCAACATGTTTATTTATTTTTAAATAAATTCAATTGCAATTTCAATAAATATTTTAGTAATATATTTGCAAGCATTTAACTCTGATTTATTGTATGAAACCATTTTTCTATTAATTATCCTTCTTCCTAATAAATTGAAGTACATACTTTAACTTTAAGTGGTGAATTTTGTCTTTGTACGCTAAGCAGGAATTACAAAGAAAATATCAATATATTTGAGGGATTAAGGGACGAGTAGGTTTCAAATCTATTATCGTTTAAGGCAATATGGCAGGTTCTCAGGATGGTAAAGACTCGGGCTGTAGTATAAGAATGACCAAAAGCTTCAAGTGAAAATTTTGGATGTGAGATTGGATCACCTCAGCCAAAAGAAATGTTGAAGTACTTGTAGATAGCGAGGCTAATGATGTAATTTGTTCGAGAACCTTTGATTGGAAGTATTGGATGTGCTGGATATTGGCTAGCTTATTGGAACACGATAGTTCTACTCATTATGTGCAGAGTGGTTGCAGTAATGCCTTGTGTAGTTGAGCAACCACCACTGGTCTAAGAGAAACCAATGTTCGCACTCAATATGAGAAAATGGGCAAGGATTATTGGCCATCGTCTTTTAAGGAAATATGGTTGGTTCTCAGGATTGAAAAGTGTTCATAAGTCTTGAGCAGTAGGGTTATGTTGGATCGAAAGATCGGTGTGGAAGTTTTGGAAACGGGATTGGATCACCTCAGACAAAACAAATGTTGAGGTTATATTGTGGATAGCAAGGTTATTGTTGTGGTATGAAACTTTGCCAATTATTTGTCTGAGGATTGTATTGTGATAGATATTGGATGGCTTGGTGGAATGCCAGTTCTATTCTAAATGTCCAGATTGGTTGCAGTAATGTCTTGTGTAGTTAGTTTTGTAATCAGCATGTCACCCCAGGGACAATGGTTAAGAGAAGCCAATGGTGGCACTAAATATGAGATGGGGCAAGGTGGCCTCGAGACCATTGTTGTTTAAAATGACATGCCGTATTCTCAGGATGGAAAATTTTAGTGGAAATAGAGTTTGGTGTGGAACTCAGTTTGTTCACAAAAGGAATATTGAGATCATTGTAGATGGTGAAGTTAGTGACGTATTTATCTGAGAACTTTTGATTAGAAGGATTGCATGTGCTGGATATTCTATATCCTTTCCATTATGCCAAGCCATCCAATATCCAGCGCATCAAATACTTCCGATAAAAGATTCTCAGACAAATTATGTCCCTAACCTCACTATCCAAAATGACCTCAACATTCCTTTTGCCTGAAGTGATCCAATCTTGCGTCCAAAGGTTGAGGAGGTTCTTGAGAACCTGCCACCTTGTCTTGAATGATGATGATCTTGTGACATCCTCATCCCTTCCATTGTATTAAGTGCCAGCACTGGCTTCTCTTAACCTGTGTCTTCCAGGTGCTGGTTGCTAAACTAACTCTACACAATACACTACTGCTTCCATTCTGGACATTCAGAATGGAACTGTGAGGTTAGGTGCACCATGCAATATCCAGCATATCCAGTGAAAAGTTTTCAGTTAATTTACAACCAATATCACTATTCATAATGACCTCAACATTCCTTTTGTCTGAGATGATTCGACCTCATGTCTAAAAGTTCTTCTCTCTCGAAGCTCCATTCTTACACTGCATTCCAAACTTTACTTTCTCTTTACCCTCTTGACCATCCTGAGAACCCACTATATTGCCTTAAATGTTGATTGCTTCAAAACCTCCTTGCTCCTTCCTTCATATTGAAGACATCCTCGGTGCCGATTACACAACTAACTCGACACAAGACATTACTATGATCACTCTGGTCATTTGAAGTAGAACTGTGGGGTTCTACCAACTGAAGGAACGTTAAAATACTGTCTGAGATTTACCTGGGCCAAAATAGCTAACTTATCAACAGTCTGACCTGTGGAATCATTAATTGTAGGAAAGTAGTCAAAATATTAAAACACAATTGCTTTTATTATATTTTGAATTTTATTTTAATGTATGTATCATTAATAAACAACAATAACTAAATAACTAGTCAGAAAAAATGCAGCCATAATAGATTTTAACACATAAACTGAACTGTAAAATGTAAACAATAAATACTTAGAATACAATAATCAATGACACTGATCAGTAACTTCAATAATACATTTTAATATACATAATTTTGTCAAATAACAAAAGGCATAAATGTTAATATTATTCAACAACAATTTATTGTGCGTTGAGCAAATCTTAATAAGAATAAAATCGTTATTATTAAAATATAATAAATTTATTTATATATCTACATATTTCGATAAATTTGCTTGAAAAGCAACTTCCTATGGAAAGAAAAATATATATTCATAAAAAAAACTTTTAAAAGTTTCTTTTTTTCAATTAATATGGGGATCTAGTTTATAGATTAATTATAATAATTAAAATATTTCAGATTCAGGAAATTGGTTTATTATTAATTTATATAGTTTTAAATTTAAATTCTAATGTAACAGTAGAAAAATAAATTCATATAAATATTCATGGCACCATCTCACACCCTAAATTGATAAAACTGATAGAAAAATATGTATACATCTTTCCAAATATTCATAGAAATTTAACTCTCATATACAAAATATATTTTAACACAAATGAAATTTTCATATTCTCATCTAAAAAAAAGATATACATACATATACAATATAATTAAACAAAATGAAACTACCAATTTAGTATGAGTTTACATCTAAATACTGAAGACTTATTGTTTGCTACTGGTACATATTTATGTGGGTTGTGATTATTTGCTTTGTACAACCATGAAGCAAAAAAATTTCTTGGTAATTAGATAATTTCAGATAAAACTGTAATCTCTATCTTTAATTATTTTATATTATTCGATTAAATTTATCTATACAATACTATTAACACTAAGTACAACACTATATTACGATTAAAATTTAGTTTTAAATTTGAATATTAATTTTTTTTAATGCTAATGATCAAGATGTTTAGAAACATCATCAACATTATCTGCTGGTAGGTTTTTTTACAAATCTTTAACATCAATTCTTTAATTTTTTAAATTTGTTTATTAAAGGGACTGTGGACTAGGAAGACATAAAATAAACCAGCTTAAAAATCTTCATAAATATGTATAAAATACATATTCTTTTTGTGGAAACTTAAATGTCTGATCTTAAAATTGTAATATTACAAGTAAAAATAAAATTAAAGTAATGCCTTAGTAATTAAATGGTCATCCACATTTATATGATTATATAAAATGTAAATATAATATAACTACCACATAAAACAAGATTATTAACCATGTTCGTATAATATGGCAACACAATTTTTACCGCCATATGTTACGCCAGTCAAAAATGGTCATTAGGCACATATAAAAATGGTATGCAATCCAAAATATATTTTTCTTAATAATTATTTAACAGTTAAATAAATAATAACTATACATTTCAAAACACATCAATATCACCTCAGGGGGTTGGACTAATTGCTAATTTTTTTTGGTAATTATATAAGTGTAATATATTTTTTGTATATTCATTTATTCATTATTATGTTCTAAAAGGTGTAATATGCTATTACTTCCAGTAGAACAATCTTCATCGGCGACTGAGGATTCATTGATTACTATAGTCAAATCTGAAAAATAAATTATTATAAATGATACAGGTTAAAAAAATTGACTTGAAGAGTGCAAGGTATATGAAAACAAAAGGATTTTCAACTAAGTTTAAGTTGCGTTTTAACTATGAATCAAGGATTTAAAATTATATTAAGAATTAAAATTGTGTTAAAAGCAAAATAATAATAAGCGCTGAACTCGGTCATCAGGCTGTACAAATAATACTTAAGGGTGTGAAACAAATGCAAAACGTTCTAAATATTGAAGAAAGTAAGAGAAAGCTAAACTTAAAAGAACCCACTCTAAAAGATAGTCATAACTTCTTCCAATGAAAGTATCTATGTAGCATGACCAAAGACTCAAGTGGAGAAGTCATGTCAGCATACTACTTAAGCCAAGGTATTACCCCCACCACTAATAAGCATTGGCCAAAGATTATGCAAAAAAACAAGCATATTGGTTATACCATAATGATAATACCCCTGCATAAAAAGACACAAAACAATATGCAAAGTCTATAAAAGACTAGAATGTTAACTTAACAAAAGTCAATGCATAATTGTCCAACAACAGTGATGGAAACCTCAATGAAGTCTGCTGGAGTGCATGCAATCCAATTCTTCACAGGAGGTGATAAAGAAGAAAATGAAAGATATTTATATACTTTTGGACAGTCATACGTAAGGCACTAAATGCTTATGTTTTTAGGTTGAAACTAATCTTGGAATGCCTAAATTTCCTATTAGCCTTAGGAAAACTAAACAAGGTCACCTTGAGGTTCTAGGGCATGGAGAAGGAAATGAACAGGCTGACTGAGCAGACAAAGATGGCTACTTTGGCTCTCACCCAAGGAAACCACAACTCTTGAGAGTCAAAGAAACAAAACCAGATCTAAGCAAAAGCAATGTTTCAGGAAGGAGCTCTAATATGAAGGATCATAAAGGGGCTGAATTACACCCTAGTAAAACCCATTGGACTGGTTTAAACTTTCAACCTGTCCAACTCTGTACACTGTTGTAGATGAAGAAGAAAATGAAAGATGCATGGACATAAATATTTTCAAACAATCAGACAGATATAAAGGCACTAAATGCAGCATTTAGCTCCACTAGTCTTCCAATACCTAAATAGCCTGCTTAATGGTCCTTAGAACATATACCGTGAGGTGGGTTCCTAGATATGAAGATGAAGGAAATGTACAAGCTGAACAACTAGCCAAAGGGCAGCCCTCTCACCCATGGGCACTACAACTAAATTATAACGTGCATTAAATTTGCACTGGACAAAAACACAAACTAAGAGATTGATAAATTTCACAAAAATGAAGACAAAGAAACTCCTCCTCAGTAGACAAGATTTGAGGAAAATTATATGCCTCGCCTCTGTACTGGGTACTGATCTCTTAACTACCATCTAAGAAAATGGGCAAAGCAAGGAAAGAAATATGCCAATTTTATCAAGTCAGAGATAGGACAAAAAGGGGGTAACACATCTGATAGAGCTGATGATGGGTATTGGTCTGTGAATCGGTGAACTCAGTTGAACTAGTTTCTCACTGAAGATGGTGCAATACCAAAACACATTTGATTAACTCACAAAAACACTTGTGTGGAGGCAGACCCAGTAAGAAACCCTGTGCTGGTTCAATATAATTTTATGGACCAAAACAGCTGAGGATAAGCAAGCCAAAATGATCGGAAATGACCCAACTACAGGTTCGTCACCTTGCCCTTGCTCTGTGAGTTGGGAATAAAATATAATTTATTTGTCTTGTTTTTCCTACAATAGATGTTGACTTGTATTGATAAGAAACCACTTTAATCTACTGTCATTAATCATGAATCTCAAAGGGATTGATAAAGAAGAAAATGAAAGGTGCACAGATCAAACATAATTTCGGACAGTCAGGTCATAAAGGCACTGAATGTAGCTTTTAGCTCCAAATAAGTCTGGAAATGCCTAAATTGTCTGATGACTCTAAGAAAACATAACAAGGTGACCTTGTTCCAGGACATGAAGGTATAGAAGGAAACGAACAGGCTGACCAACAAACAAAAGAACAGACACCCATGGAACAGGCTTCTATATTGGCCACTGCCTTTTTAATAACCATCTAAAGAAGATGAACAAAAAACATGCTGACTCTAGTGAAACTATAGACAATAATAGAAAGCCATAATGTGTCTGATAAACCAAAACAGTTGAGGATAAGCAGACCAAAATGACAAGAAACGATAAAAATGCATTTCATTACCTGGCAGACTTCATGGAAAAATCTTATTTATATTTTTTTGTCTATCTAGAATACTGTGGAAGAGAGTTTTAACATTTAAACATTCAGAAGAAGAAAACAAACAGGCTGACAAATTAGGAAAAGAAGAGGCACTCTTCTCAACCATGAGACTAGTTTAGATCTAGGTGTACTGGACAGTGCGTTAAAGTTGGGGCTGGAAAACTGGTTTAAGAATAAAAAATTCAACTGGACAAAAGCACCAGGTATAAAGCAAGCTAAGCGATTCATAAATTTATCAAAAAGGAAGGAAAAGGAACTTCTCTCTCTACGCAGGCAATATTTGAGGAAAAACATAGACCTCTGCATCGACCACTGCCTTCTTTAACTACCATCTAAATAAGCAGAACATGCCGACTCAAGACATTGGTATCCTTTGTGAATGTGAAGCAATTCTCATATGACGAGAAGTGTGCTAAGAAGCACCAAGGAAAATGTTTAGTTTTGTGTGTACAGTTCAACATAGACCAATGCTTCTTTGTCCTATAAATTTTGACAGAAGTTCAAATATGATACTATACATTTTTATTTAATTTCCAAATTTATTCCTCTCTTCCCTCCAGGACAATGTTAAAACTAGTTCCTGCTGGTTTCAAAGCAAGAACACAATAGATACCGTTTCTAGTTGTCTTAGTTGTTTATCCACGTTAATTATATCAATAAATATAAAATTAGGATCCGTTTTCGCATGTTCGACGTCCTCTAATCTAAAATCCATTACAAAGAACGTCGCCTTGACTTTTTTTGCGTCATATGTCACATATTCCATCCAAAAGTGCAGAAAATCTTACATTTTGTCTAAAAAAATATGTGAAAAACTACATCGGAAAAATTGAAATATTGATTGTTAATATAGATTAATTGGTAGGAGTAGTAAAGGAATCTCCTTAATAACACTTCAGTATTACATTGATGGGATTTGTGGGCCATTAAATTTTTGACGTGGTACGCTTCCGTTTTAAATGAGCGTGGGAAATAATTTTACACCTATGCTGACTTGAACTCCACAAGTCAATTTTATTTTTCTTGTGTTATTTTTTAACACTTACAATATATAATTCTGAAGATTTCGCACCATTTCGTTACACACCTTTCGCAACCTGCAACAAAAAGAACAGTTATTATTCAAAGCAGACAATACTACAATTTACAAAGGGAATGGAACCGAGGAAATATCATGGGGTAAAATGCCAATGAACATTCTTTCTGAAAAAAAAATCGCTTAAAGTCGTTTTGGAAATACTCCCAAGTTCCATTTTTTGTAAGTTGTAAAACTGGACTACAGCCGATGGTTTATCGTGCGAGAAGATTTCTTCCTCGTCTCGTTGTAGTATAGTTTGTAAGGAAAGGCAACAACGAACGGTGTTTGGGAAGTCAAGGTTGAGTGAGTCGGCCGGTCGGCAGGTAGCCAGGTAAGTGCGGAGGGGGCAAAACTGAGGAGACTACCTGTTCCTAAACTCGGCTCCCCTATACACCGGCAATCTGTCATTCCTTTACCTGGATAATAATCGTAACGCACCCCCCTGGACGGATTTCCATTTCAGCTCGGCATTCACATGTGAGGAATTTGGCAGGTGCGACCCGGCGAGGACTTCCTTTACGAGAGGACAGACCATAGCCAGGAATCGGGCGGAAAGTGAAAAGAGTGAATTTGATTTGGAAAAGGTTGAATTTAATATGCATAAGAAATGTGTGGTGATTAGTGACCGTTAATCGATATTTATGTAGAAATCGTGAGATGCGGTCTGGTGTGATGTAGGTTTCAGAAAAACATTTTCATTATCGTGCCAATGTTTCGATCTTTATTGAGATCATCTTCAGGGCCTGGGATTTACAAACATTGTTTACATATAACAATTACATTTTGGGTGTGGAAAAGTGAATTTATACAATGCAAAATACATTTTATATATTCAATCAAAGTATTTCTCCTCACTCAAAGTGTTTGTCTTCTGTGTAATTGTGTCATTCTTGCGTGCCGTGTCGAGAGTGCCAGTGAGATTTTGCTATTTTGTGTTTATGTACGTTGGATTTCGAAGGGGTGGGGAAGGATGTCGGTATAGAAAAGACAAGAAAAAAGAAATTAGACTATGTGAAAAATATTTGATGTGTGGAATGTAATGTGATGATATAGGTATGTTATCTGTATTGAATATAGATACAGAATGAATTCAATCCACGACCCTAGCTTCGCCTGTTAGATGGGATTTTTGCAATACAATGCAATTCCTTTCAGAATTCGTGCAAAATAAGGTTAAAAAATAGTGAATTAATTTGCGAATTAGTAATTCGATTTGCAAAAGGTTGAATTTAATATGCATAAGAGTAAATTTGATTTTTTAAAAGTTTGAGTTTAGTATGGACAAGAGTGAATTTGATTTTCAAAAAGATGAATTTAATTTTCAAAAGGGTGAATTTAATATGCATAAGAAGAGTAAATTTGATTTGGAAAAGGTTGAATTTAATACGCATAAAAGTGAATTTTATTTGCAAAAATGTGAATTTAGTTTTCAACATACTTTTTTAATTTGTTAAATATAGTTAATTAATTTACAAATCAATGTTTTGATTTGCAAAGGTTGAGTTTAATATGGATAAGAGTGAATTTGATTTGCAAAAAGGTTGAATTTAATATAAATTAGAGTGAATTTGATTTGCAACAGGTTGAATTTAGTATAGATAAGAGTGAATTTGATTTGCAAAACGATGAATTTAGATTTTAAAAGGGTGCATTTAATTTATAAAATAGTGAATTAATTTGGGAATTAGTAATTTGATTTGCAAAAGGTTGAACTTAATATGCACAAGAATGATTTTAATTTGCAACAGGGTGAATTTAATATACATAAGAGTGAATTTGATTTGCAAAAATGTGAATTTAGTTTTCAAAAGGTTGAATTTGATTCATAAAATAGTGAATTAATTTGCGAATTAGTGAATCGATTGGCAACAGGTTTTCAAAAGACTTTATTTAATTTGTTAAATAGTTAATTAATTTACGAATTAATGTTTTGATTTGCAAAAGGTTGAATTTAATATAAATTAGAGTGAATTTGATTTTCAAAAGGTTGAATTTAGTATGGATAAGAGTGAATTTGATTTGCAAAAAGGTGAATTTAGTTTTCAAAAGGGTGAATTTAATTTGTAAAATAGTGAATTAATTTGCGAATTAGTGATTCGATTTGCAAAAGGTTGAATTTATTAATATGCATAAGCTTAAATTTTATTTGCAAAAATATGAATTTAGTTTTCAAGACTTTATTTGATATGTTAAATAGTTAATTAATTTAATAATTAATGTTTTGATTTGTAAAAGGTTGAATTTATATAAATTTGAGTGAATTTGATTTGCAAAAGGTTGAATTTACTATACATAAGAGTGAACTTTATTTGCAAAAATGGGAATTTAGTTTTCAAAAGGCTTTATTTAATTTGTTAAATAGTTAATTAATTTGCGAATTATTGATTTGATTTGCAAAAGTTTGAATATAATATGCGTAAGAATGATTTTGATTTGCAACAGGGTGAATTTAATATTCATAAGAATGAATTTGATTTGCAAAAAGGTAAATTAATTATATTGTTTCTTCATTGTTTTTTTTTCTTTTATTCTTTTTCTCTTAACAACAACCTCCGGCAGATGGATTATGATCCATGCCTGTACTATGCTTTGTAAATAATCATACTGCTATATTCGTAGAAATAAAAAAAAAACATTAAAAAAAAAGTGAATTTGATTTATAAAATAGTGAATTAATTTGGGAAATAGTGATTTGATTTACAAAAGATTGAATTTAATATGCATAAGAATGATTTTGATTTGCAACAGGGTAAACTTAATAATGGGTGAATTTGATTTGCAAGAGTTATTTTAATTTAAAAAAGGGTGAATTTGGTTTGCAAATGGGTGAATTTGGTTAGCGAAAGAGTGAATTTTTTGCAAAAGAGTGAATTAAATTTGACAAATCTTTATACAATATTACAGAATGGATCGTCGAGTATACTGTGTTTTAAATTTGGTAAAACGCAAACGTTGAAATATTAATGAAGCACTCCTCAACGTTACATTCAGATTTCTCTTCATCCGCCAGGTAAAAGTCGACAGCGAAGAATACGCTATCCGAGAAGATTCTCCGAAAGGGAAAAACGTTGTGCAACCGGGCAGACACAGCGTATTTTAATGTTCATTCCTAGTGTAATCAGTAATCACCTTTCACTCATGGAGTTGAACGTTGAAACGAAGAGAGTTATTTAGCCCAATTCGAACTTCCTATAAATCCGCCTGGATCTCTTCTTGCGAGAACAACAATGTATAATATTACGTTTTATTATATTTACCAATATCGAAAGGATTTTTTAAAGTCTTAAGACCGAAACTGGCCTAAAATCCATTATTAGGTATCGTCCATTTTCACTTTTTGTAATTGATGCTTCTAATCGCAAGATTTGTTGTTTACAACGTTCCGGATGTCAAGCATTAAATGCTCATCGTCAGGTTGAAAGAGTTGCAAACATGAATAATCAATAAATCAATTAAATAATAAGCGAATCGTAAGGAAATCACGAAGGACACAAACTAGAAATTTATCGTTTTGGTCTGACGACCATGTGACGAACATTTGGCATGATCCCGATGGGCCATGACTCAAATCATCTCATGCCTGATGCAAATCTATTTCGAGAAGTTTGAAAGAATGAAAATTGATTTACTACTTTAAACTCATGTGAAGTATTTAAGATAATAATTTAACCTCCCTACAAAAAAGGCGTTCGTCATATCCTAGTAAATATACGTCCTAAGTTTTTCTAAGATTTAATAAATATTATAGTAGGTTTTTTTAATTATATTTATTGTACCTTTTTAACTTTCTTTCTTGTAAATGTTTATGAGAGGATTTGCTATTTCCTAGGAAAACCGGGGGTTTAGGTCAGAGAATTGATTGGGGATGACAATTTTTAATCTATAAAACGATACATCGGTTTTCCGATATATCGAAAACTATACATCGGCATATGTCGATATATTTACTTTTAGGTACATTTCGACTATTTTATAATATCCATATGAGCTAGCCCAACTGGAAGAAAAGAACGTTATTAGTAACGGTAAAAATATACTCATGGTCATGAATAATTATATAATTCTTATAAGTAGTAATAAAAAAGATACAAAATAAAATATATTTAGGTTATACAAGTTAAGGTTTTTAAGCCTTTCGAGCATGTTTTACAAGTGGGCACTTGTTTTCCTTTTTCCGGTGCATTAAAATATTTCCAAACAACACTTTTTTGACCTTTTTCCCGGGGAAGGTACCATCATATAAACGTATTTGAAAATTGTGCGCAGAAACGTAGATACAGACGCCTATGCCGACACAGAAGGCAGAATGGTGAGTTAGGTTTACCCATGGACCATGGTTTAGGCACAATTAAAATTATACAATTTTATGTCTCATACCAGACGGCAGTCTCTAATCCAATTTGACGCACTGACAGGGATTATTTTGTTAATTATATATCCAATAATAAATCAGAAAAATGTATAGTCAAGTTTTTGTAAGTTAATTTTTTTCGTAAATAAAAAATGAATATATCGATAAATTTCAACGAATATATCGATATATTTCAAGTATTTACAGTCAAATATATCGATAAAAATATACTCGATATATGTAAAAATATACTCGATATAATCGTTGCCATACCTAGAATTGATAGGGTCTCGCCATTCAATAGTTGTGGATACACTGACACATTGTCTTTCTTAAAACTTTCTTGTCTTTTTCTCCAGGTTCTTACACGACAATCATATGTGTGGGCGAATTATCGTAACATAATTCATGATACAATTCCTCTAATCTTCAACAATCCCAACACGATGGTGCCAACTCAATCTTCTTCTTTCGCGTTCAGTGTCGTCAAATCTCCTGTTGTTTGTTTAAAGAGTTAAGGCGTGATTTACACCGTGCGATGCATAGTTTCGACAGTGAAACCGTGGTCGTAAGTTATGCGGGGGAGAAAATTAGCCAGGCTATGCTGTAATAACAAATGAATCGTGAACAAGCCGTGTTTCAAAACTAATCGACATCGAAGACAACGGCCTTTCCGGCTGAAATCAAATCTTCGCGTATTTTCTTTTGAGGACATTCGTCTTTTCCATTTCTAATTCTGCGTATTTCCTATCGTACAAAATCAAGAACCGAACTGCCAAATGTTTCATGGTTCATCAGCCCGCGAGCAAATCTCATAATTTTTTGTTTTTGTTGCTTGTTTTTAAAAATAACCCTGAAAGTTATAATTTACGTATGCGTTTTTTGTTGCCACCACAGGCACTAAATGTGCTACTGGTCTTATTTTTCCGTCAAATAAACCCTTTTTAACTTCAAATTAACCTTTTTAATATAAAATGACCTCTTTTTACTTCAAATTTACTTTTTTAGGGAACAAAAAAAAAAAAACCCAGCGTATAAAGTAAAATTCCTATATATTCGAGAATGAAAAAAAAAAAAAAAATAAATAAAATGAGTCCTTATAAAATGTCACATGAAAAGTTACATAAAATTAAATATAAATGTAAATGATTGGTCTATTAATTCGACATTTTTTAAAATATAAAAGAATTATTTTATAAACCAATTATTTTATATTAGAAAAAAATCTCGAATCATTTGTTTTTATAAGTAATATTAGATAGCTTTTTTTTTATAAATTATAAAAGACGATCGACCGCTTTGGGTCATTTTCCGCCTTAAAAAACTTTTAGGCTGGGTGGTGAGTGGGCCACAGCTCAGGAACCCCCAATAGCGGAAATCAGGGCCTCGGCATCACACGCCCCGGACACCCCTTCTCAACCACCACCAGATGGGCACCCAAACCGCACCCCAAGACACCCCCCCAACATTGAGTGGATTACAGATTATTGCATACTGAACTTGAATGATTTTCTATTAAATTATTATATCATTTTATCTACATATTTCCGAAATTAGTTTAGTTTTTTTAAGGAAAGTTACTAGTTTGTCTATTTGGTCGAAGTCATCATCAAGCGAGTCTTTGATGTTGGTTGGAATTTCCAACCGATGTCTTTCTTCTACATATTTTTTGCAATTTGTCAAAATGTGTTTAACTGTTATTCTTTCTGTGCAAACATCACAAAGCGGAGTCTCTTTTTTTGCCATGAGATAAAAATGAGTAAGCCTACAATGACCAATTCTGAGCCTAGAAAGGACAACTTCTTCATGCCTGGAACCTCTATGAGATGAGGCCCAAGGTTTTAAACTGTTTTTTATCTCTCTATGTTTGACATTAGAAGTTGTTTCCCACTCTGTTTGCCATAACTGCCAAGACTTTCTTTTATGCCAAGCTGTCACATCGGATTTTGGTGTTTTTGTAATTTTAACTCCATTAAGGACGGCCTGCTTTGCCAAATGGTCCACCTTCTCATTGCCAAATATTCCGCAGTGTCCAGGAATCCACATGACAACTACTCTGTTTCCTTGATTTTGCAGAGATTCAATGGTAAATAGGATGTCTTTTATCAATGGATATATGTGGAAAAGTTGTTTTTAAGAGCCAATAGCGCCAACAAAGAGTCAGTACAGATGACATTCGTTTCCCTGGATGGGGCTAATGTAGTTAAGCACTTTGCTATTGCTATAATCTCAGCAGTATAGCTGCTACATATAGGTGGTAGGGTAAACATATATTGTGCATTATTATTATAAGTGGAAAAGGCAGCACCTGTCCCTACATCATTTTTTGAGCCATCTGTAAAACATAGTGCGGGATTCGAAAAGATATCTATTATTTTATAAAATTCTTGACTGTACATGTAGGGGGGAGTACTCTTCTTAGAAAATTTAGTAAGGTCTAAGCATAACGCTTTGGAAGCAGGCAGGGAGGTTTAGGTCTAATTCCAATTTTATAGAGAGGGGGAATCGTAGCATTTAGATAGCTTTATAACTAATAATTAATCTTCATGTGGTAAACCCATTTTGCATTTTTCTAAATTCTCAAATTTGAAGATGAATCTTATTTTTATACTTAATTTTATTTGCCACATTTTAACTTAAAATTACCCCATTTTATTTTAGGATTAACGCTTTTTAAATTTCAATTTAACTCTTTTCAACTTAAAAAAATCTTTTTTGATTAAAAAGTAACTTTTTTACTTCAAATTAACCTTTTAACATCAAATAAACCTTTTTTAATTTAAAATTAACTTTTTTTACTTCAAATTAACCTTTTATCTTCAAATAAACCTTTTTTAATTTAAAATTAACTTTTTTTAACTTCAAAATAACCTTTTAATTTCAAATAAACCTTTTTTAAATTTGAAATTAACTTTTTTTACCTAAAAAAATCTTTTTTATTTCAAATTAACTCATTCTTTAAAGAAGTAAAAAAATTAAAACACTGAAAATTAATTACAATTAAAATATAAAAACAATTGATTCTTCGACTGTTAATTCGAGATTAAAAAAAATATAAATGTTGGGCCCTATACCATATGAACATTAATTACAATTAACACTAAAAATTATTCTATTAATTAAGGTTTTTAGTTGGGATAAAAGAGTCAGTGTCACGAGCGGGATTCGAACCCACGACCTTCGGCTTGATACTCTACCACTTGAGCTATCGTGACTTCGATTCACTCGTACACCAACTTCCCATCTCTTTTTATCTAAGGTTGTGGTTGAGATGAAAACGTTAGCGTCACGAGCGGGATTCGAACCCACGACCTTCGGCTTGATACGCCGCTACTCTACCAGTTGAACTATCGTAACTACCACGAAAAATTGTGAATTGAATGGACTAAAAATTATATAAAATTAAAATTAACATAAAGAATTCTTTTTTTATATAGCGTTGAAAAGATTCCTTAGCAAAAACTTGAATATACATGGTGTTTTATTTTATTTTTATTTTTTTAATTGGGTCGTGTTTAGGAAAAAAGCTTAGACATGTAAAGTTTTAATTTTTGACTAGTTTCTCATCAGTAAAAAATTTTTGATCTAACTATCGAGTATGGGATACGAATACTTTTTTATTGATAACTAGTAAATTAATTGTTCATTGTTAAATATTATGGTTAATAAAAAGGATTAAAAAAAATTGCGGAAGAGAAGTTAAATTCACCAAGTATATTACAATTTTTGTTCAAAAAATAAACCGTTCTAAAAAACCGTTATATAAAAGAAAAATTCTTTATTTTAATATTTATTTTTAATTTTGTTATTATTGTTGATACGGTATGTTATACAGGAGCCCAATATTTAACATTCCACAAACTTTTAATTTTTTAATCTATTTTCATTTTTTTAAAAAGTTTTAAGTGTTGTTTTAAAGAAAGGTATAAAAAAAGGTATAAAGTAGTAATTTGGGGTAAAGCACTCAACCTTGCAAGACGAATTCCAAGCTCGGTTTAGGGCTGGATATTCAAAAATGAGATATTAAAAATGTAATCAGCATTTTTAAGTCTAAACTAAGCAGAAAACGATATCAGATACCTTTTTTGAAACTAAATTCGTCGTCAGATTTGAACTGTATTGATCGGCTCTATATTTAAAAGAGTTAATATTAAATCTCTCAAGTAAAACGCTGAGGATTGTTTGTATAAACTTTCTGTATGAGGTATGCATGGATGGAGAAATTTTCATAATAATAGGGGGTAAACCGGCAATAGCCCAGGCAGCTAGCCGGCCGAAAAAAAAATAAATAAATAAAAAAATAGGGGGTAAAGCAGGGAGGTATATTGAACCCTTCATTGTTTTTGAGCTCGGACCTTTTGGCCTCGGATCTATAGCTGATCAAATTACATCGACAAGGTTTTTCCGTAAACTATTACGAAACATGTGCGTTATTTTTATATTAGAAAACTATCAGGAGTAAGGTAAAAAAAATTATATAGAAGTCTGTATTGAGTCAAAGTGAAGTCTCTCGTATAATATTCGTTCTGTTGATCGAGATATACTTTTTTTTTTACTTTTATTATTTGGTCTCTAAGTGAGATGTTATCGTAAACAAACGCCATCATCAGTGGATGAGGAAAACTTTCGTCTGGCACATTTTATTGATTAAACGCCATCAACTTCGACTATCTGGAAATGTTTTTGTCGGTTGTCTTTCTCCAGAAGTTACATTTGGAAACGTCAAGAAAAAAAATCTCTAGAAGGGGATTTCTGAGGGACTCCTGCTGCTAATCCTGTTCTAGATTTTAGGGTCTATAATTTCCTAGGAGAGGTTGTAAAAAATTGTTAGAGTTATTTGAGCTATGATATTAGAATAATTGAGAAGTCGCCTAATCCCTCGTGTAAAAGAAACCCCTCATAACTCAGTTGCCGGTAAAAAATTCAACCTGAATGCGGGGAGTGCCAGGAGAATTTGCCCATCCTTCACAAGACCAGCCTTCTGCATCGAGTATATTTTGAAACAATGGAACGCCGTTGTGTGTCTGTGTTTTGCATGCCATGAGACGAAGAAGCCTTCACGTGCCTTCAACCGGGGAAAATTATTAATTAGTTCGTTCAGAACGGGCTACTCTGGACCGGAACTATTCAACCTCCCATCGGTTCAGATCCTGTCCTATATTTTTATATTTTATATTCATGTGGTGGAATGCATCAATAGACTCGCACTCGTCGCCGTGAGTGAAATTTCAAATCCATATTTCTATCGATGAATCATTCAGGTTTGAAAAGCATTCCGTGTCGGAAGTTGTGCCGGTCGCGGTGATCAAATGTTCAAAGCAACAACATATTTAGCATAAGAGCAACATTTCGTCAAAATAGTCACATTTCAGGTTTGTAGCTTTTGTCCGTCAAATTAACCCTTTTTAATTTCAAATGAATCTTTTTTAACTTCATATTAATCCTTTTAAACTTGAAATTAATCTTTTAACCTACAATTTAACACCCCTTATTTACAAATTAACCTTTATTACTTTCAAATGGACGTGTTTTAATTTAAATAAACCCTTTATACTTTCAAATTAACCATTTTTGCTTTGAATTAAATTTGATGAATTTCAAATTCACCTTATTAAACTTCAAATTAAACTTTTTACCTACAATTGAACACTTTTTATTTTTAAATTAACCCTTTAAAATTTCAAATGAACCATTTTCAATTTAAATCAATCCGTTTTACTTTCAAATTAACCCTTTATAATTTTCAAATGAACACATTTTAATTTAAATTAACTCTTTATACTTTCAAATTAACCATTTTTGCTTTGAATTAAATTTGATGAATTTCAAATTCACCTTATTAAACTTTTTACCTACAATTTAACACTTTTTAATTTTAAATTAACCCTTTAAAATTTCAAATGAACCAATTTGAATTTAAAACAATCCGTTTTACTTTCAAATTAACCCTTTATAATTTTCAAATGAACAAGTTTTAATTTAAATTAACTCTTTATACTTTCAAATTAACCATTTTTGCTTTGAATTAAATTTGATGAATTTCAAATTCACCTTATTAAACTTTTTACCTACAATTTAACACTTTTTAATTTTAAATTAANCTCAATAAAAGATCGAAACGTTGGCACGATAAAGAAAATGTTTTTCTGAAACCTACATCACACCAGACCGCTTCTCACGATCTCTGAATAATAATCGATTAACGGTCACTAATCACCACACATTTGTTTTTACATTTAATTTTATATAACTTTTAATTTTAATTGTAATTAATTTTCATTTGGTTTTTTAGGTAAGAGCTAATTTTGTAATTCTGTAAAATTCTCAAATCAAAACAAAGAATCCTTTATTCAATAGTTAAATTTATATAATTTTTTCTAAATTCTTATATAAATTTCTTATGGTCTTTTAAGAGTCAATTATTTTCTATTTAAAAAAAATCATAAATATACGGGAATTTTAATTTGCATGCTTATATTTCATAGCGTATCTTACGTTTTTTAAAGCATATGCTTTAAAGGAAGGGTTAGTTTGATAAAACTAAAAAGTGCCAATTCGAAGTTAAAAAGGTGTTCATTTGAAGTTATGTAAAAAGGGTTAATTTGACGGGAAAAAGCTATTATGATTTTGTTTGCAAATTTTCCAATTTTCAAATGCCATTTTAAGAATATTATTTGAAAAGAAGCAGGATGTATTTTCTCAACGCTTTGGGTTTTATTTGGAAAATTTCCCCATCACGATATCACCTTTTGTATACGGGGAAAAAGAATTTAAAAAAATAATACGTTCATATCAACCATCATCGAAAAATAATCAGAATAATAATAATCTCAGGCTTTTTTCCACAATTTAAAATATTGTGTAATCACTATTTTAGTTTTAGTTTTTTATTATTTAAAGCTAACATATAAATCATATGCCATTAACTTTTTTTCATCTCAAGTAAAAACCTTAATTAATTGTTATGTATTAATTGGTCAAGCGGACCAAGAAAGTAGTGAACTAACATATAAATTTGTCAACTCGAAATGTCAGGCAGTGTAGAAAAACGACTTAATCTTCATCACGTAGCGTTTTTTTTATTGACAAAAATTTGATTCTTCTGTAGGAGGCCCTGTCGATTTTACATTTTTGGAAAAGGCTTTGCTACTCACGTACGTACATACATTGTGGCTGAAGCAAAATTTTCCGGGTCTCGCTGAGGATCCGCCATCATTCATTCTAATAAATACATTCACATTAACTAGAAACGTCCTTACTGTAGTATAATTAACGTCATATGCGACCATATGCATTTATCCACTTGAAGTATCCAATCAAATCTGTTCTGCCATCACTGTTGTGTCTTTTAATGTCTAAGATTCATGGAAAAGCCACATCTTGTTGAAATGTTACTACTTTCAGTTTACGAATTTGGTAATTTTAACTTTTGTTTAAATAAAAAAGTCCATAAAAATAAAAGTTCGTCTAGATTACAGGGCAACACGACGCAATTGCTGTGGCGACAGATCACGCAACAGGACGATAGTCCAGCGCGACTGGAAACCCATTTGCGGAAAGTGAAATTTTACATAATGTCTATTTTTTTTCTTTTGCCTGAGGACTTTATTTTCATGTGTCTTGTTTCATAGCGAAAAAAAACCATGACAAAAAAAGCTTTTGTCTAAAAACGCTTCTCATACATACAACTAGGAAGAGTTGACCCCTTGGTTGACGAACCTGTAGTTTACATAGTCATTATGCAGTTTAAGCATGTAGAGATGATTTCACTCTTCTACCGAGGATGCCTCTAAGCAGAAACCTTAGCAAAAAATTTAGAACATAATAGGTCGATCAGTCTATCTCTCCTCGAACCATCCAATCAGACTTATAATAATGGTACGAAATCGTTTCCACTTTGTAAGGTAAATCGCACGTAGGTTTGAGTGAGGTAATGACGTAAGCGAATCATCCGGAATTGGGCATCCGCCAGTCACGGCCCGTGCCACGGAAGACGGCCGAATCCACCTTCTGACCGCATTTTCGGCCTTTTTCAAGCTGTTTTTCTGTTCCTACCCAGAGGGCCGAAAAGGAAATGGGCAAGGCCGTTCGACGATATACGACTTATATAAAGATATAAGATCAAAAACAAAAATATTTTTCAGCAGTAGAACAGGCGTCGTTCTCAAGAACTGGATCAAGAGTTAATTGAAGATTTCCATTTAATATCCCAAGGAGACCTTTCACTCAAACTGTTTTCTATTTCCTTTCAAAATGGAAAATAAAGGAGCTTACCTTAGAGTCGACGTGTTAATGAAATTTTACAAAACAAATTGAAATGTTTTCAATAATAGTCGAAGTTTTTGCTTTAGGTGGAAATTTCTAGTTTTACTGTTGCTTGACCGAGTCCTTATCAGCCAGACACGTGTTATTAAACTACTGTGATAAATTGGAAACCATTTTAAACACCAAATTAACCCTTTTTAACATCAAACTACTATTTTCCATTTTTTCCATTTAGAATGCATTTATTAGCGCGAGTGAATCGGTGGTGGAATGTAGAGTACCTCACAAACCCCCACACAACTATGTTGGTTATTGTTAAGTTTTTAATGCTCTAAGTACATATAAAATTAAAAAGGGTTAATTTGAAATTAACAAAAAAGCTTAATATGACGTTCAAGGGAAAAAGCTTATATATAAAGAAAAACAGATTGTTTTATTTTCAGTCATATCATTTGAAAAAAACAACCGTCGTTGTTTCAATTGTCTGTAAACAGTGAAAAGCGACGACATGCTGAAAAATGTTGCCAAATAAATTTATAAAAGAGGTTTTTTTTAAAATATTTTGAACATGAATTTGATAAATTGGGTCGATTCTAAGCGTGGAGTTGCCGCGATTTTTTTTCTTTTTGGTTTTAGAATTTTCGTTAATGGCTTTTTTTCACATAGAATCCTCGATTAAATGTCAAAAGCAGTTAAAAATGCACGTTTATTGATGCAAGTGGGACATCCTGTTCGGCAGACAATATTACAATGGAAGGGCAAGTGAGTGAAAGGTGGCCTCTAAGAAGAAATTATTTACTTTTACTTCCTCTCTTCACCAAAATAAGAAAGGCGTCCAAAATTAACCTCATTACACTTCGCGAAAATCCAGGAAAATCCCTTTCCGTTTTTGGGAGGATTTGGAAATCGGAACATACCCGACGACATCAGGGCCGGGGCTCCAGGGCATTAGAAAACCTGAATTTAGTAGATTAGCGCCCAAAGACACACCAACCCGGGCTGAGGTCAACGTTCCACCCAAGATGGGAAAACGATGGACGAAGAATGACGGCCGAGAGATTCGGGATGTCAGCGTTTTTACAAAATAACTGAACCGCGCAAAACAGGATTGTCGAAGGTCAGCGATGGATTGTTTATTTGTTGACTTTCTTTAGAGGACTCCCTCTTCCAAAATAGAATCGCCAAGGTGGTCATCCACAACGCAAATCAACACACAGGAATTTGATTCTGACCATTCAATCCTTAACATGCGTTGAAAATCAAACATTTTATGTAAACGAAAATACAATTAAAGTGTTGTCTTTCAAGCCCTTCACACTTCATACTTAAAAACTCTTAATAGGTAAAGTAGCATATACTGAACGTGTTGTTATTATAGAACACCCAATGTAATATACACTGACAGGCCAAAAATTACAAAAGACGGTCAGACGAAATTGGTTTTTATTAGATTTTTAATTAACATTTCAATATCGCGTATTTCCTCCGCTTGCCTTTATTACATCTCGAAGACGCCACGGCATACTTTCTACCAGTCTGGACATGTCTCTTTGCTGGACGTTAGCCTATTCTTTACGAAGAGTCCTTTCAAGATCGTGGAGTGTATCAGGAAGTGATGGACGTACTCTTATTCGTATTTTGAGGTTATCCTATAAATGTTCGAGGGGTTCAAGCCTGGAGAACCGGCTGGCCAGGCTAAGACCCTGATGTTATGCTGGTGAAGGTGGTTTATACTATGCGAGCGATATGCGGACGGGCATTATCGTGCATTAGAATAGGATTGTCGCTGATTTTATCGACGATGGGCAACGCGTGATGTTCCAAAATTTCATCCACATGCCGACTGACCATCAAAGACCCTCCACAAACAACAACCAACTCTGTGCGACTCTCCATTGAGAGCCCTGCCTTCATCATCAATGAGCTGCATTGAAAAGGTTGGCACTGGGAAAAATTACAGGCTTCGTACCTTTCATGTCGCCTTCTCCACACTCTTTCACGCCCATCTGGAGATCGTAGAGCAAATCTACACTCATCTGTAAAAAGTACAGCAGACCAATCGTCTAAAGACCAATGGCTGTGCTCTGGAGCAAATGGGAGCCGTGCAACTCTGTGTGTTCTGGTAAATTCTGCTCCTCTTACGGGGCGAAAAGCCATCAGTCTATACGGTTTTAATCTTCTTGGAGCAGTGCGTTCAGAAATTTGAACACCTCGAACTTCCTGGAGCTGATGAATCGCTTGAAAAACAGTAAGGAGCCAGTTTCGCAAAATTCTCAACGTCAACGTCTCTTTGTGATCATGATGGATAAAGTTATGGAAAGCTGCCACGTTATAAATGAATATACTCCTGCGTTCGCTGATGATCTGTCGCTATTGGCTAATAACTTATCCATCTGAAGATTTTAGTAACGAGTTGGAGAAGGTAATATAGTTAATATGACAAGGAAAAGGCGAAAATAATGAGGATGGGTAAAATGCAGCACAAGGCTATGAGATTTTTAAGTTGGTACTTAAAAGTGAAGACGAATCGGAAGAGGTGAGGGAGTTGGTTAGTACTGCTAGTAGGGTGTTGAGTTGAATAATCACAAACTTAATCTTTCTCACTCACTCACTCTCTTACTATCTATCTCTTACTCACTCACACAAACAACCTTTCAGTCACTCTTTCTCACTAACTTACTACCTCACTCTCACTCAGTTACTCACTCGTTCGCTCGCTCTTTCCTTCATTCGCTCATTCGTTCGCTCTTCCATTCACTCGCTCACTCATTCACTTACTCGCTTACTCTTTCTTTCTCTCTATCTCTCTCTCTCAATCTATCTATATCTCACTCACTCACTCTCTTACTATCTATCTCTTACTCACTCACACTAACAACTTTTCAGTCACTCTTTCTCACTTACTTACTACCTCAATCTCACTCATTCACTCACCCGCTTACTCTGTCTGTCTGTCTGTCTCTCTCTCTGTCTCTCTCCCTCTCACTCTCTCTCTCTCTCTCTCCCTCTCTCACTCACTCACTCTCTTACTATCTATCTCTTACTCACTCACACTAACAACCTTTCAGTCACTCTTTCTCACTTACTTACTACCTCAATCTCACTCATTCACTCACCCGCTTACTCTGTCTGTCTGTCTGTCTCTCTCTCTCTCTCTCTCTCTCTCTCTCTCTCTCTCTCTCTCTCTCTCTCTCTCTCTCTNTATCTCTCTCTCTCTATCTATCTATCTATCTATCTCTATCTATCTATCTCTATCTATCTATCTCTATCTATCTATCTTACTCACTCACACTAACAACCTTTCAGTCACTCTTTCTCACTAACTTACTAACTCAATCTCGCTCATTATCATAAAATTCTGTCTTCTTGAATGTTTCTCCAGTTCGGATTACTGGAATGTTCGGAGCTCCGAAGTTCGGATTAGGGAGAGGACTGTATTTTTTAACAATGTTCTATTGAATATCGACTTGTATTTTCAGATTCTTTGCTTGAAGTGTACTTGAAGAGAAGAGTCCTCAAAGATTTTCCTATTTTTTAAAATCTGCTGGGCGTATAATTATGATACACTCTAATGTTTTCTACTTATTCCTCTTACAAATATTCATATATCGAAAATTCACCTATATTGAATTTAGAATGGTGGATCTGGAAATATATTTTTTCATCAAGTCACCTCTAACTTCTCTGACTATATTCCGCTTACTTTATAAACGACAATGGCCAGGTATGGTCTTGCCATATGTCGTTATTTCGATTTTTTTAAATTATTGCCAAATACTATTTGCTTTCCTTGATGTTTATATTCGGTTCTAATATTCGGAATGTTTTCTTAAGTCTAATTACTTTTTCAGCTCTTATCACCAACTTGAGTTTTAACTGTGGTCAAAATTTGTACGACTGGACCATCGCTATAGCTTAAATACGCAATTTTTCTTATTGTTGCTGAAAAATAAACCAGCTTGATATGTCCCTACTTGCTAAATATGGGGGTTATTTTTCTAATAATCAGATTAAAATCAGACTTTTTCAATTTTATATGTAAGCAATAAAACAGGAAATAAATGTTGGTAGTGGTGTTTTAATATTTCACAATCAAATGATTCAATCAGTAACTAAGTATCGCACGATTTCAACTCTTAAAAAAAGGAATTAAAAAAAAGGAGAAAGTATAAAAGTCGTTGCAGCGGTTTAGGTCTACAGTCCAACTGGCATCCAGGGCCAGTTTCTCTAGGAGAACGTTCAGCGAATGCTACTCCCGTCGGGATCGCTTACCCTTGAAAAGCGGTTATTCCAAGAGTTCAAGAGTGGAAAACGGCAGTTTTTAATAAGGAGGAAGGGATTAACTACTGCCCGGGCCTCGACCGCAATGCACGGATCTTAGAAATCAATGAGGCAGCTTGGAAGGCAAAGCCTGTATTAAAAGACTGGAGAAAATCGACGTCCGAATCCGTTTTGAATTTTACATTCCCTCCGTTGAAGTTACGTATTAATAGTTCTGTGAAGGGCTTGATAGTTTGTCACGATGTTACACGTCATGGAAAATGCTTTTCGTAGTCACGTACTATTAGTAAGGAGGTCCCGGGGCCATCTCTGTTTCAGTCGCCCAGCTGGGTTGTATGACTGATTAATGTTGGACATGGATCGGGCTAATGGGTAAAGGATAGTTTTCCGTGGAACTTGGAAAATTAATTGGGGATTGGGTTTTTAACGAAGGGTACTTGGAGGTCATTGTGAAGAGTTGACAATGGCTCTATGGACTTTGGGGTGGAAGGACTGTTGTACTCTCTGAATGTTTAGCGGTGCCCCATAGTTCTAATCAGTACGTCCAAATCGGTTTCAGTAGTGTATTGTAAAGTGTTAGTTTGTTTTTTGTTGATATGTGTGATGTTTTTGATAATAATTTGTGCAGTAGTCCGAAGCGTCGGTTTTGTCCTTTAGTTCGTTCATGTCGGCAGAGAGAGATAGTGAGAGAGGGAGTGCGAGTGAAAGTGCGTGAGTGAATGAGTGGCAGAGAGAGATAGTAAGTGAGAGAATGTGAATGAGAGAGAAAAAGGAGAGAGAGAGAGAGAGAGAGAGAGAGAGAGAGAGAGAGAGAGAGAGAGAGAAAATAATATATAAAGCGGTTTGACACCTCGCGGCACCCAATGGATAGTTACGTTAAGTTCTCCCATATGAAAGGAATCCCTTTATACTTTAATAATGTAAAAATGGGTTCGCGTTATTCAACTAATGAAACAACCTTCGATTTAAAAAATAATAATAACAATAATAAGAAAGAATCAACTTTCCTTCAGTCCTCGCACAATAAACGTTCGAACAATATACGTTTTTAATATGAACTTGTCAAACCATGAAGGTCAAGTCATTAAGTAGCCGGCCGGCCAACTTATTTTTGTACCCATTGTCCAAGAAGAGCGCGAAGGAATGTGCCGACCCAAGTTAAAAACCTTTTTGGCCAATAAAACCATTCCAATTATATAATAATAGGCAATCAACTGCCTTCTAGTTGTACCGTTTGCTTCTCAAGGTAAACAAGGTGTCTGTAAAATTTTTTCCGTTAATACTGTTAAAGATAATCAAACGTTATTTATCTACCTGTCCAACGAGATTTGTCTTGTCAGTAATTAACATTGGTTTATCAACGTTTTTATTTTTTTAAATATTAGCTAGGTGTAGAAGAACTTTCTTAGTGTCGTATATTTGCTGACTTCCATGACTAGGCACTACAGCTTATAAAGAGTCGGATATAAACCGCGAGAAGCGAGTAAAAAACTGTAAGCACAGTTAAGAAGATTACAAAGAATCTCATTAGACTAGCCGTTTATATTACACCAGGAAAGAGAGAAAAAAAATTCCCTGACGATTAAAAGACAAACCTACCTGGCCTCTCGCCATCTTCAGAGGTGGGTAACAAATCTAAAAAGATCACAGTTCAACGAAATGCGTCAGAGAGACAAAGCCTAAGCTGATTTTTGTCTAAGTGATCGAAAACGACCAAACAACTGGTTCATGACATCGTAGACATCACATCATCTCGCAATTTTTGTACTTTTGTAAATTTTTGATAAAAGTTGTCACAATAAAAAAAATACAGTTTGTATTCCATGCATCCCTTGTTATCGTTAAAAAATCAAGTTTGTACGATCTTCCTCCTTGCCTGCCTTCTCCGGAGTGACAAGGTTGCGGGGAATAGCTCTCCTGTTCTTCTCCAAATCCTCTTTCGGCCGTCTGAAGGCCTCAAACAAAATCTTGACTCATCCGAAAACAAGATTTAGTCCAATCTTGCTCAGACCAATTGATGTGATTTCTTGCGAAACTTAACCGAGCTGTTCTGTGCCTTGTCAGAAGATCTGGACCCGTGGCAGGCCTTCTCGCACTTAATCCAGCTTCTGAATGTCTTCGACAGTGCGTAAACTGACATTGCACTAACAAGACAAGATTACAAAAGAGGTCGGCCTTTTTTACAACCGATGCACCACGACCATATTGGTCATACCGTATCGTTACTAGTGGCACGCCTTCTCCCACGTAATCCAGCTTCTGAAAGTCTTCGCCTTACAGTGCGTAAACTGATATTAACATTTCTAACTTGTTGAAGTCGTAACAGCGGTAGAATGTCGATTACGGAGTAAATTCGAAACTATAAAACCATCATCTCTCTGAGAGGTGACACGATGGAGGTTTGATTCATGTCTTCTTGAGTAATCTTCAGTGTCTTGGTAGCGATGTAAGACCCTTCGGCTGGGTGTTCTGAGAATGTTAAGCATCGCCACATACGCTTGACTATTTCCATACTCTAACAATGATTTTAGCCGAATCTGTATCACTTAAAACCCCCCTTAAACACTCAAACAAATTTGAAACTTGAAAATGGTACAACTGAAAAAATCAAATCACCAGAACATTAGAAAGAAGCTTTACAAAACAAAAAAAGCCAAGAAAGGAGAGATTGACTATTCAAAGATTTATTTACGAATTCCAATTGTAAACACAAATGGAGATTTTATCTGTTTTATTTACCTCTAATCCTTTAAAACGAACCAAATATTGTTATAAGATAATCAATGGAGGATTGTCTAAGAAATAATTAAAAATATTAAGGGTGGCCACTTATTTTGCCTCTCAGTGTAGTTGCTGTTTGTACACTTTGGGAGTGAACTTTTTGTTTAATAATTTATTTACTCGCCAATTACTGCGTTTGGGAAAACAAGTGCGCTGATCGCTCCCACTGCCACTTGGGAGGTCGCGAAGCCAGTGACGCTTCAATCACCACAGAGGATTATTTGGAAGGCTACGTGATGTCCGGTTTTGTGACATGAGGGACAATCGATTGTGAAACTATGCTGTTTTTGGTATTTTAAGGTCATATTGGTTATTAATGTGAATGATAAATATTGGATAGGTTGGGGGTCGAACCCAAAGTTCGATGTCGATGTCCAACGGTGATGATTTGGTTTGTTAATTAGAGTCAGTTTTGATCGTTTGTCTTTTTAATTTAAGAAGCCTGAAGAGTCAGTAGAGTTGTTCTACATATATGTGGTTGTATGTGGACAGGAGCAGTTGTTTTTCTTCGAAGGGTCTGACATGTTCACATTTTTATACTTCATTGTCTAATTGAACCACTGCTCATGGGTTTGAAGGTTTCTGGTTGAGAAAATGAGAGCTTTATGAAAGTGAAGGATGGCGGCATTATCCACAAAAGGGTACGGATTACTTCTGTTTATTTTGTATAAAAGACTTGTCCTAAGATACCTTGGGGTGCCTTGCTTCACATATGAATGGAGGACAGATGACAATGATTGGCAGATTTCTGGTTGAAATGGTTGGATATTTATGTGAGCAATGCCGGTACGATCCATGCAGGATGGGTCCTAAGATACCCTGCTTCACATATGAACGAAGGACACATGACAATGGTTGGCAGGTTTCTGGTTGAAATGGTTGGATATTTATGAGGATGATAGAGAGGAGCCGCTGATGACTTGCATCTGTCTGACTGCATAATGTTAAATAGGATTTTACGACCAGGTTGTAGGAAAAAGGGAGGACTCTCTTAAGTTTCCCGATAAATCCCGAGTGCCATTCCCTAGAAGGTTTGGTTCACACTCCTTGCTCACAAGTCTACAACGCGACGCTACTGCTAAATTGACTTGAGCATGTAGAGTATACATAAGATTCATTATTAATTGAAAGTTTCGAGTCACCAAAATCAAAAATACGAAGCAACCTGCTTGGACAGAAAATGAACCACTGAAGAGGAGAGAAGCCGGATCAAAACAGCAGTAATCTTCTAATTCTTCTTAAGGATTTGTTCTTAAGATTTTCTCGTAAAGATGTTCCTGAATGAAAAGGTTGTCCGACTAAGCTTAACGGGAAATAACCCTACAATAATTATAATTAAATGACGTCAAATTCAAATCCATATTATTATGAATTTTGAATTCTTTCCGTTCGGCGACATAATTTAAACCGGCTTTGAATATATTTGTTTAATTAGGAGATAGTGGCTTTATGCATAATATAGGTCGTGGCAAGAAATCTCACCTACACGATTATAATCCGTGTCGGGCCAGGATTCATCTAAATTTCTTTCTAATACAGCTTTCTCCTTGTAAAGAGATTTCTCAAAATTCCCCCTTCCGCAGATTTTTTTTTTTTTTCACTATTCAAGGTAGTTTAATGATAGCGCAATTTATTTTTTTCCCACTGTCACAATTATCTATGCAAATTGTATTGTTTTAAATTCATGGAGATACTGTCAATTCTTTTGTTATATGGGATTAACTAATATTTTTTGGCATCCTAATCTAATACTTGAGGCATTGTCACGATTTGCGATTAAGAATTCAAGATTAACTGTCAAATAAAATATGCTTTTTCTTGTGTTGTACGCCAAATTTATCACCCTTGAAAGAATTGTGTGGTCCCCTTAATCTCGTTCTAAACTGGGTTCATAAAACTTTCAGTTAACAATTAATTATTTCCCGACCGCCTTACGGCACATTTCATAATTTATCTCATCCTATCCACTACACACGAGTTAAAGAATTAGAACTGGACCTTAACGTCAAGAAAACCGGGATTACTATAAGAGTTAGTCACCCGGATTTATATCTGTAACAACTCACCTGTCATGAAAAGTTAAAAACAGAACTAGTTTTGGCCCTTACATTAGGGAGTGAGAGTCACCATTACATATTTGGTAATTTTCATTACGCAATAGTCGTTCTTCATTTCAGTGCAATTTATTTCCCTCCCTCCCACTCATTCTCACTCATTTTCTCACTCTCTCTCACTTACCCACTCACTAGTTCTCTCTCTCTCTCTCTCTCAGTCATTCACTCTCTTCTCTCTCTCCCACTCACTCACTCATTCACTCTCTACCTTATTCACTCAGTCACTTACTCTCTCTCTCCCTCCCTCTCTCTCTCTCTCTCTCTCTCTCATTCACCCACTAATTCACACACTAATTCTCTCTCCCACTCTCTCACACTTACTCACTCACTAGCTCTCTCACTCTCACTCATTCACTCTGTTCTCTCTCTCTCTCACTCACTCTCTTCCTTACTCACTCAGTCACTAACTCTCTCTCTCAATCACCCACTCACTCACACACTAACTCTCTCTCCCACTCACTCTCTCTATCACTTACCCACTCACTAGCTCTCTCTCTCTCTCTCTCTCTCTCTCTCTCTCTCTCTCTCTCAGACATTTACTCTCTTCTCTCTCACTCACTCACTCTCTACCTTACTCACTCAGTCACTTACTATCTCCCTGCATCTCTCTATCTCTCACTCACTACCTCACTCACTCTCTCTTTCTTACTTACTCACTACCTCTCACCCTCACTCATTCTCTGTTCATCACGTGGGTTTTATTCACAGAAAAGATAATCCTCTGATTTTTTTTATAATCCTTGGTTCAATATTCTTGTACATTTATAAAGATTTAATAAAAACTAAAATTGCGGCGACCATTTCTACACTTTCTAAATTTAAAGCAAGACCGGTTATTGCAAACCGTGTCGGGGTGATTATGGTCGAACGGTTTCATCATAGGGGCACAAGGACTTAATTTGTCGTTGGATTCGGACCGAAAGAGACACGTTTGCCTTGCACCCTCGGCAATCTTCGAGTTCTGTAGTATTAGACATTCGTTCTTCCAAGGAAAAAGGATAAGAGGAAGCATGAAAAGCCATGAACGCTGGTTTATAATTTCCCATTTCAAAAGTCCGACTTGTTACATAAAAACTGAAAACTATGCAGTTGAAGCAATCTCTGGGCGACGGTGAATGTGAACATTAGCGTCTTACGAGAGTGTTGTTTTTAAATAATTTTTTAAAATTACCAGTCGAGGTTCTCGGACGGGATTTGCAGTTTCATTTGCAACGGCCAATTGTTATCCCCCGAAGACTCTTCGGCTTGCAATGGCAATTTCCTCCTACAGAAAGAAAGGCACGTCGCGTTTGATTATCGGATAATTTAAATATAATTTTTTAACACCCTGCATCACATGCTAAAGGTGAAAAAGATTAACGCGGATTTTAAGGGAGAAGTGTGCTTATTGCTCAATCTTTAATAATTTCATCAGTTGAAGATATCCCGAGAGCATAGCAGATTTCATGATTAGTTTGAATGCACACTGTTGCCAAGTACCGAAAACGAGTAGGGTCGTATGAGGTCGTGGTACTCTCAAAAATTTCTTTCCTGACTGTGTTTAGAAACACGTGAGTTTATTCAGCAGACTTTCTGATGGCCTGAACATGTTTGTTACCTAATCCAATCGCCAATTGGTTAATTTGCACTTCAACGACCTAGTATTATATTTGGGCATGTTACATTGAGCTGTTTAAACTTTGACGAACAGCTGCCTCTATATCCCGGTGGCTTAGATACCTGAAGTCCCTCGCTAGCATTTGGTAGATCGGACGAAAGTAGGAAGCTTACGGCATGCGAAGATCATCCTACGGCGTTCCCCTATTAATGGTGAAAATCGGCCGGTGTAGGTGAAGTGAACTGGCAGAACCACTTACATAACCTATTCCATTTCTATGCGACCTTCTGACTTCACGTGACAGCCACTATTAAGGTTCCGGGAGGGATCGAACTAAAGGAGACAACACATCTGTTTCCCTTATGAAGATGTAGCAAAAGTTTCCCGGGGCGGGTGGTTTTCCGGTTGGGGGTACGCGCAAACCGAAAGGGTGAGCTTGACAACAGCCGAAACCACCCGTTTCCCATAAAACGTGGAGGCAGATAGACTCTTCCCTGAATATACGATGTGGACAAATGAACTGAGGAATAGCTAATGACAGGCGAGTTCTTGTCCTGCTGAAGATGACACATTGATTTAGAACGATTCAAGTCAAGCTTGCCCCAAATATTTTACCAGTTCGACATAAAGCTGAGTAGAGAGAATGAGCACTAAGAAGGCAGTTAACATACCGGAAACAATAGTGGGCCTAGCATACTCCCTTGAGACACCCCCATATTATCGTTTTTTATGCGAACCGACCGCGCTGCCACCTTTACCTGGAGATATGTACCAAACCACTTGACTACTTCACCAATTTACTAATAAAAAATAATAAACATAAATATCTATAAAGTTAGGATGAACTATTTACAAGGCTAAGTTATCAGGTTGGAAAATATCTTGTCCCCATTTTCAGATAAACCCCAGTTTATCCTTCCTGCGGGTTACTAATAATATTTGTGTTTTTAATTAGACTGGAACTTTGCCGAGTATTTACTTATGTGTTTAAGTACTCGTTTGAATAGTTTATTCTTTAATTATCACTTTTAGCGCTGTTATGATTGTCATCAGGTGCATAGTGACTATACCCGGTAGCAAGATTCATTGAACTCGTAAAATCAAAACTTTGAAGATTAGACGGTAAGAGTTTTAGAGTTTTTGGTCGAAATTATCTTTTAACTAGCTAGCTGTTGGTCGTACATGAAAACATGGGCATGGGTTTGATTATGTACATTAACGCAGGTGCCATTGTCAAAGTGAACGAACATTTTTTGTTTGTTTAAAGTTTAAACCCTGTTCTAAGCAGACATAAGTTTGACAAACAAAGCCTTTATAGTTATCTTTAAGATAAGGTTTTCGATAGACTTTTCTTTTACAACACATTTTTATGTTGCAACTTCCGTTTATTTAAAATTTTAAAAAAGTTCTGAATGATTCACTCCTTTTAAAATCGGCGAACAATGCGATAAGAAAAAAATAATAAACACGTGCCAATTGGAAAAGCTAAAACTTATTTCATCTTAATAATCTTCCTAAAAGGTAATGACTTGGTTTTCAAAAACTATGCAATATCATTGGTTTTTCTACCAGTTGATAAAAAGATTTCTCATACTTTTTCGGTTTTGCTGATTTAATAAACATAGGTTGTGATAAGATTAAGATTACTTTCATCGAAGCATGACTTCATCGATTTCTTCCCTACCGGGTCGTGAATATTTCGGCATTTTTCCTATGGGTATGGAAATATTTTTCGAAAGCCAGGCCCAAATGGAAAGGTTCTTTTCAGGGGACACACCAGACAAAATATTTTATGTATTATTTATCCACCGTTTGTTACACGTGTTAATCGCCTTTTGCCCACAAGACGTGTGAATCTATTTCGCGTATCGTGAAATCCTATTTTCGAGAGGGTCATAAAAGCCCGGGTATAAGAACGCCGTGAATAATAAGTGTTTTGAGAACACCTCTAAACAGAAATTACCACCTTTTGAGTCAGGAACCGTGGCGGGACTTGTAAAATCGAAGGAAAACCGAGAGGTGAGGTCAAAACAAATAGACTGAAAGAATAAACAAGATCTTTTTTGGTCAACCCTTTTTTCTTATCCTTTTTTTTTTCTGAAAGGAAAATTAAAAATCGAACATGTAGAAAGGAGAAATTCAATTTTCTTTTTGAGAGATATCGAGAACCCGCAGGATACGTCCCGTTATTTAGCGTGCATTCGGTATGTGGGCACGACCGCAACTTTCTTTGGAATCAATGAAATAGTAAGTTTACTTCCTCGCAGGCCCGCTATGCTTTTAGATTATTATTATTTGTTATGTTTTACATATTATAACATTGTAAGATACAATTGCCATATAATTGATGTTTCGTTTTGAGCTATTGTTTGCGTCCACATTTGCCTAACTTATTTGGCTTATTATTTATTGCATTCGATAGACGAAGACAAGAAACACACACACAGACACAAAGAAAGAAAGAAAGAAAGAGAGAGAGAGAGAGAGAGAGAGAGAGAGAGAGAGATGGAAGGAGGAAGAGAGGGAGAAAGATACAGAGAGAGAGAGAGATAGAGAGAGAGTGAGTGAGAGAGAGTGAGATTGAAGGAGGGAGAGAGGAAGAGAGAGAGTGAGAGAGAGAGTTTCTGGTGCACTCTCTCTCTCTCACTCTCACTCTCTCTCTCTCTCTCTCTCTCTCTCTCTCTCTCTCCCTCACATCAGTTTTGAACTTAAAAAGGTTCCATTTTATGGACCAAGAGCGAACCTACAACAATATCGATTTAAAACAATATTTTTTACAAATTACTTTTGTATTACAATTTACAAACGTAAAAGAATAGTAAAATTGTAGAAAATTTGTTTATAAAATTAGCGTTAATTACAAATCAGTTAATTTTCATGAAAAAGTACAAACAATATCATGCAATTTTTTGCCTAAAATTCATAATTTTCGTGCTTTCAATATTTCTCCAGTACATTTAAATAGACTATAACCCCCAGCACAGGTCAACTCAATTCTAGGTGTTATCAAAATGGAAAAATTATAACAGGAAAGATAACAGGAAGAAAGTAAATTGATGATATAACGTTAGAGGTAGTCTGTCTAAATAACAGAAAGAGATTTTCTTAAGAAGGGCGAGAAAAGGCTCCAGAGAAGTCCGGCGGCGGGCAAATTAGGCCTCGCTTTTTCCAAGTGTGCCAATTTCCGACTTCGTTCAAGGCCCGACCGGACTTCATATTTCATTTCAACTTTACCTTAGGCTATCAGGGCAAAGTGGCATGAGTCTCTGAATAGAAAGGAGAGTCTTCTCTCCATTACACAGCATGGCAAGGCCTCATATTTCGTCGGTGGCGCGACTTCTAATTTTACATAGGCTTGGTCCGGGCTACATCACCCACCGCTTTCCCCCGTTTTAAAACCATCAATTCCGCAACGATATTTACCATAAAAATAGTGTATAGGGGCATTAAAAAAAGTCCAGTCAGAATTTATGAAAAATATATTTCTAATTAATTACTTATTGCCGAAAGTAACTTAGAAATATTTTAAAGAAACTTTTATTTTAATGATACTAAGCCAGAACATATTAGACTGTAACTGAACGTTATTACCAATGTTGGAAAGCTCAATTGTTCTACATTCGGGCTATGTCAACGATGTTTATATTTTATACCATTATAAGTGGAAAAAATTGGATGAAATCACGAAAAAACTTCTCAGATGTTTTATTTTTTATCTCTGGTTCTAATTTTTTTAGAATTAATTTTTGTTGGTTCAAAGCCCGCGCAGGTACCCCTTTTGAAGAGAAAGGTTTCTCGATGGGTCCCTATAATAGAGGCGTGACATGCCTTGGCTCCATACAGCGAGCGTGTAGGCATGCCGCCGGACTTAAGAATGATTCTCCGATACGGCAGCGAATTTCGGGGTCCCCTGTTCCGCTTTTTAGGGGAATTGAAATTTTTGTTTATATATAGCCGTCAAAATATGTGTTTTGTATAAGTGAGTGTATTTATTAGAGTGAACGGGGAGGGGCTGATGGTGAAATAGCATTCCCATCGCCCCTCGAGCTGTGTACACGACTTGGGTCGATGGCGGAATATTTATAAAAGTACCCCATCGACCCCATTTAGATTAGTTTGTTATTGTATGCAGGTCGATGTAGGAATGTTGAGTACTCCATCTACTAAAAAGAATGAATGCAATATAAATATATATATATATATATATATAGGTGTGAATGTATTTATTTGCGTGAACGCATACTGAATATGTGTTGTTATATTTCGCATTCGCTCGGGGCTAAAATAACCAAGCTGTCCGATGCCCCTAAAAAAGAAAAAACTATATATCAGTTATATCAGCACAAAGGATTCGTAATCTGGCCTCAAATCGTATGCCCCTTTGAGACGACCTGCAGCAACAGCCCGCCACCAGCAACTCGGGAGAATACGGTGCAGCAAGCGCATAGAAGAGAACACAAATTGGAATGCTGTTATGTTTACTGACGAGTTGCGTTTCTGTCTGTATAGTGATAGCATGAGCCCAAGAGTGTACCGAGCTCAGGGGCTGCGTAAAATGGCCCAGTTCGTCCTCCCTTCAGTGCAGTTTGGTGGAGGCGGTGTAATGGTCTGGGCTGGGATTTACACTGGAGGACGACCTGGACTCCATATTGTTGAAGGAAATCTCACCACAGTCCGTTATGTCCAAAAAATTAACGACGAAATACTACAAAATTGGCAACATCCCTATTCATTTATGTGCAGTTTAGATATTGAACAAGATTTTCCTAAACCTCACCAAAAGTATCAAACGAGTAAATGTACGGAGTATTAAAGTAGGACCTAATATCGTATGGCGAAATACAGATAACCAGTAAATAATCCATACGTTTTCCCTACCTTCTTACAATCGATAAAGCAAACAGGATTATTAAAATCCCATGGAAATTCCTTTGAAGAGCTTATTTAACGGAGCGATTCAAGCTATGAAAACGTTCGTTTCTTGCATCATGCCGCTTATTTTTATCAATGACGTTCACCAAAGGATTTCCTTTAAAAAAATAATTCGTCTCTAAACTGCAGGCTGATATTCTTATTATAAAACGTAGAGGCTGAAAACAATGGATGTCGTGATGCAAGAGCGTATATTATAGGTTTGCCTTCATTGTCGATTCATGCTGTCATCGGACTGGTTCCAAAAGGAAGATATTTCATTTTAGGCGTTTCGATTTCGTTTTCTTTTAGTTTTGAACCCATGGGCAGACATTTCGTAAGGACTCAAAATTTCCATAAACTGAAACGAAATAGCGAAAATTATATTAAAGCGGGGCTTCCCAAATTGTGGTCCGAGGCGAATTTTGAGAAAAAGTAATAATTACAACACTAAACGGAAAATGAATAAATAAAATATAAAAAGCTAATAACAATGAATACTGAAAACGAAAGTTTTTATTTTGATTTTGCAACAGCAGTCATTGAGTTGTTGACATACATGTTTAAAGTCGGGAACACACTAGATGCAGCGCTATGCGATGCTACCCGACGCCTTGCCACGTTTTGGTAGGGTGTGCACATCTATGCGACGAAAATAGTGTAAATGTATGAGTAAAATTATGAAATAAATTGTTAGTTAAATTATATGAGCAAAACCGTGTAATCAATTGTTAATTAAATTCATTATATCCAAAAATGTTATTCCGGTGTTTTGGTCAATTTTCTACCAAACCATTAAAATTATTTAAAAAAAATAAAAACTAATGAATTTTGATCTCAGTTAATTTTGTTTATATTAAAATAAGTTTGTTGTAATTAATATAACGGCAATAATACATGTAGTTTGAATAGAAGTATGCCTGTCCGGTTCTTTTGTCTTCGACTGTACTCGATGCTACCCGATGAAAATTTGGACAGTGGGGTTCGCATAACGTGGAGTAGGGTAGCGTGGCGTAGCATCGAGCAGATGTGCACGGGGACACCATCTTATGGAAAAATGGACTTGGATTTGCGTCGGGTAGCATCGCATAGCGTTGCATCGGTTAAAGCTTTAGCTATGAAACAAATGCCAGCCTCTTTGAAGAACGTTTTGGATGTGTCTGTGCAAATTGTTAATTATATCAAGTTGCGGCCATTGAAGTCTAGACTCTTCATAATACTGTGTGCCGATATGAGAAGCCTTCTTCATTTCTGCCTCCCCACAAAAGTGAGTGGCTGTCTCGTGGGAAGCACTTTCACGATTTCGGAAATTACGTTCTGAAGTCTTATATCTGTTGATGGTTTGGTCAACGTTTTCAACGATGAGAAATGTATACTGTCGTATTTATCAGCTATTTTCAGGAAAATGAATGATATGAGTCTTTCTTTGCAAGGGTATCACATCTTTCGATGCTAATGACAAAGTTCACGTCTTCAAAAGAAAAATCCAGTTATGGGTTAAATTTGTTGATAAGGAAGAGGTGCAGTATTTTCCTGTCTTAAATTATTTGTTTTTAATAGAAAACAAATTGAAGTTTGTGAACGGCACGTCGATTGATGAAATATGTACCTTCGATGTCCTTTGAGCACTACTTCCCAACATCTTGAGATACAATGCTGCTTATGCAAAGTTGTGCATCTGGAGTGGAGCTATCACATACTCAGTCAGTATTCACTTCCTTTAAGTCAGTTCCTTTAAGTGCTAAATTACACGTGTTTAACTCAGTTTCTCGATCGATTCTCTGTTACGCTTCCCAGGTTGGGGATTTACATATTTCTTAGAGGTGGAAAAGGTTCAATGGTTTTTTTGTATTCGCAAATTATTTTACCTGCCCTGTTTCTCTACAATTTGTATAATGATGTTAAAAACTGAACTGGACAAAAACATGACGAGAATAATAGGTTTAACATCGCACACACTTCCAAAGATCATGGCATGTGAAATGTGGAAAAAAGGGCTATTTTGGGTATTTGAATGGAAGGCACTAGCTCGTATACACGATGATTCCAACGCTATCCTTGTTCCTAATTTTGATTTTTGTGACACTCGTGCACTTAAAACCAACCTCTGATATTTAATTATATCGGTTAGAGAATCCCTAAGAGAGGACTTTGTGGCAAGAACCTTGATGGCCCTAACATTACACATTATACAGGGAACTAAATCCGTAAAGTGTGCAAGTTTGTCTGGAAAAAACGAGCAAAATTTGGATCCTCGATTCATCAGATGGTTGGTCAAGTTAAGGGGCGAGTCGCTTAACCTGAACTACAAACCGAACCGAGCTTCTGAACGAGAAGAATGCCGTCTTCGTGATATATGAATAAAAGTGTTCACTTTCGTATGTTTTTTTCCGTTTTTTCGACACGATACTAATAAAATCACAAATTTTCGGATTAGCCCCGGACTTTCGATCATCCGGACAAGTCCCGGTCCCTTCAAGTCCGGATAAACGGATTTCTACTGTAATTCATTAATCATTAATGTTCGAAATATTACTTTTGAAATTGGCTCGAGTTTTACATACCTTGTGATTCCGTTCTGTCCAATTTGATTTTTGTGTTCCGGATTTTGTAAATAGAGTTAAGTATATCAATCCAATAGTGATATCCCTCTCCATCACCTATTTAAGAATGGACTGGTTAATGCTAATTTATGAAACTTTAATTTACACTATAATTGAATCTAATACTTGAACGCGAGGGGTCCACCAGGATTTTGTTCTGCGAAAGATGTCCGGTGGCGAAAAAGTTTAGGAAGCCCTGTATTAAGTTAATATAGTCGCCTAAGTCCGAAAACAGACTGAAGAAACTTAAAGGATTCTTCCATAGTTCCTAAATAAAATGCTAAAAGTGTATGTTTTGTCTTTCGAGGTAGTCCTTTCACCAATATATAAAAAAACAGGGAAAAGTTTGCCAATCACACGGCACGAACATGTCTTTAAAACTCACGAAAACGGCTAACTCCATCATTCACAACTAGGAACGCTTTATGAAACGCAAGTTTCGAAAATATTTTCTAAAACTTTTCGAATTTACTTGGTACAAAAAAAATGTCATAATTAATTATGACATTTTAAAATTTATCTCGTTGTAATGCGTTTTCACAAGTTTATTTCATATCGAATAGAAACATAAATCCTTTTTTCTTCATCAGACCTAGCTTGGAATGTGAATTCTTGACGCTTTCTCTCTTGAGATTTGAATCTCCATGGTCTCAAGAAAACTATTCTACTAACTACTTTTCTTGAAGAGTATTTTTAAACAAATTAAACTTCCCTCGTCACCAACGCATTTTCACGTTACCCAACCTTTAAAAATCGTGAATTCCATTCCTCGGGTGGATTTAAGCAGTACATGTTCAGGTTAACTATAGCGAAAGAAAATTACTCTATACAAGGCGGTTATTATCATTTCAAAAGTACACCGACGGCTGAGATAGGCCGTACACCTATTCGCTAGTCACGTAATTAGTTGTTCGATTTGTGACTGTGTGCATGTGTGTGTTTGCAAAACAGCGTTTCTTTTTAATTTCATACCACAGTTTTGAGCGTTTTGTAATATAACCAGGATAGATCTTTTCAATAGGAAAGGAGGGTTCAAATTTTTGAACTCTTGTTATGTCATAAAGGGAGGCTTTTCTGTGCTGGTGCATTTTGTTCGGTCGGGTTTACCGGGGGTCAGAATAGAGGAAGGATATATAAATTTGATATATTTCGAACTTTTTTAAACTTAGAATAGAGGAAGGATATATAAATTTGATATATTTCGAACTTTTTTAACCTTATTTTGCACGAATTCTGAAAGGAATTGCATTGTATTGCAAAAATCCCATCTAACAGGCGAAGGCTAGGATCGTGGATTGAATTCATTCTGTATCTATATTCAATACAGATAACATACCTATATCATCACATTACATTCCACACATCAAATATTTTTCACATAGTCTAATTTCTTCTTTCTTGTCTTTTCTATACCGACATCCTTCCCCACCCCTTCGAAATCTAACGTATATAAACACAAAATAGCAAAATCTCACTGGCACTCTCGACACGACACGCAAGAATGACACAATTACACAGAAGACAAACACTTTGAGTGAGGAGAAATACTGTGATTGAATAAATAAAATGTATTTTGCATTGTATAAATTCACTTTTCCACATCCAAAATACTTTGATTGAATATATAAAATATATTTTGCATTGTATAAATTCACTTTTCCACATCCTACAAGTATTGATTAAATTTAAACAATGTTTGTAAATCCCAGGCCCTGAAGATGATCTCAATAAAGATCGAAACGTTGGTACCATAAAGAAAATGTGTTTCTGAAACCTACATCACACCAGACCGCATCTCACGATTTCTAAATAAATATCGATTAACGGTCACGAATCACCACACGTTATATTTTATATATATACGTTTCTAATTTATAAAATTAAATTAAAAAATTAAGACAAATTAATAAATAATTAAAAATCTAAATAATCTTAATTAAAAAAAAAATTCGTGATTTCTTTTTGGGCTGTAAAATACATTACATAGGCGAAAGTGATGCCAACGCGTGCAGTTTAGAGGGTTCTAAATCGCCGTCAAGTTTCCTGAGGATCTTTGAGTCGTTTAAAAATTATTACTATTTCTAGGATTGAAAAAAATGAGGCCAAATGAAAGGTAAAAATTTGGAAGGTAAAAATTAATTTTTGAATTTTTGAAAAAAAAAATCGTGATTTCTTTTTGGGTTGTAAAAAATATTAATAAATATTTAACCTACTTTGCTGAGTAGTGTGGAGTAAGGCTGAGTATTCTATCGTATAGCAGTAACATGTTGTAAGTATACTTTTTACGGTCAGTTCAACATTACATACCGAACAGATAGTTGAGACACGAGAAGGCTTTGTGTCAGTCTTGTATGTCCGTATCAGAATCTGCAGACAGCCATTTTCTAATCATGTGGTACGGTGATAGCCATTTCCTAGTTCTCTTTTATTGCCTGCAGTTTACCTATTGGCACAAAAGCTCGAATACTTTTTTTTAATTTTTCGATCTAGTATCACAAAAAAAAAGTTTCGTTGTACATGATCTTCCGTAGCCTCCCTATGTTAGATTGTGTTTTTCCATTGAGGCAAAACTTAATAGGATGTGAAACAATGATTTCATCTGGCGTTGTATATTGAATCTGAGAAAAGAAATGGTAATTAATTAAACGGTGCCCATCTTCACAAGAAGCAACATTACGCTATAATGACTGTAGAAATGTGGGAACGAATCGTTCCATATACGTTAAAAAGAGGTGTATTACATTTCACCCGCAAACTAAACCCGTGCATCTAAGAGAAACTAATCTTGGCATTCAGTTCTTTAAAAGAAATGAAAATCCTATGATTAAATTTTACAGTAAATGTAAAACCCAAAATATAAAACGGATTGTATTCGATATGACGAAAATTTTACATTTCTTGGGTCATAATTCACTTTAACCCTCGCTTAACGAATTTGTTTTGGCCACATGCAAAATAGACCGTGATTGCATCCAAAATCTTCTAAAATAATGATTTGGTAAAACAACGCAGAGCAATTTGTCCGATTCCGATCTCACAGGTTCGTCTATTCACTGGCTGTCTATCGGGCTTGAAATTTCACTTGCCCCCATTAAGTAGGCCACGGATATGGGATCATCAATTTTAATGAAACCTTTTTTTTGGTGATGCTAATTCGAAAAATATTAGAATGTTGTCCCAGCGTTCTTACTAATGGGTCCTAGAAGGCAAGCATTTTTTAAATTTGGGCTTCTGTCTATGTTGTTGCATGTATTTTACCGTTATTATATATATATCAGTAGAATAGTTTTTTAGGTAGGATAAGAAAATAATAAGTAAGATAGTATTAAGGTAGATTAAGTACTTAAAAAGTTACATAAACCAAAAGACAATATCATTAAATAGGCCAGAATTCTACCTTCCGGTAGTCGTAGTATCCATGCCGTATTTTTTTTTTCAACCAATACCCTACATAAAGATAAATTAATTGAAATAATAATAAAGTTTATTACATTTATAATTTTTTCATATAAGTTTATCAATTTCAATAATTTTGTGGTATATTTTATTAAATATGGACCAAAATATGGTGGTTGTTATTAAGTAATTAATCTTTAAGTAAGGTCAGATAAAAAAGTCAGCGTCACGAGCGGGATTCGAACCCACGACCTTCGGCTAAATACGCCTACTCTACCACTTGAGCTATCGTGACTTCGAATTGGTCAATCGGACCACCAACTGAAATGGATTTAGTTATTACCACCGTTGGAACATTCGATTGTTCTACTTTTAAGTTATGTCAATGATGTATTTTATGCCATTATAAGCGAGAAAAAGAAGGATGAAATCATAATAAACTCCTCAAACGGTTTATTTTTTTATCTCAGGTTCATATTATTTAGTAGAGATGAAGTTCGTGCCAGTGCGGTTAGTTTAGAGGGTTCTAAACCCCAATTTTTCTGTGGATCGGCTGAGAATTTTAAAGTTAGCCCCTATTTTTGTAATTTCGAAAAAAATCGAAGGAGGAAGGGCCAAATTTTGATGGGAAAAACTGGCGTTCCAATTTCAAAAATTCATAACACTTCTTGATTTTATACGAATTCAACGTTACTAACATCGTTCACAAGCTGAATATGTCTTCTTTCAAGCATGACAACAACGATTAGTTATGTCATAAGTGAGAAGAATAATGATGAAGCCACAAAACCACCTCGAACTTTTATTTTATTTCTCAGATTCTAATTTATTTACCAAAACCACATTTACGCCATTGACTGTAGTTTAGAGGGTTCTAAACTTCTGTAAAATCTGCTGTAGACCAGTCGAGTCGTTTCAAAGTTATTCTAATTTATGTAATTTTCGGAAAAAAAATTGTATACAGGGGCTTTTCAGGGTGGAAAAACGATATCAACTTTGTTTCTTATTCAAAAATATTGTCTATTACTTATTGGCACATTGAGTACATGGTCAATAAAAGTAGAATACCATATTTAAAATAGAAAATGTAAAAAGATTAAGTTTTTCTGGCATCCTAGTTCCTAATTTTGGACCTTGCATTTCCAAAAATAAATCTCCGTTAAAATGGTAGTCTTTCCTTGTGTAGTCAATATCTTTCAGCAATATAGCGAACGAAAACAGCGATGATAGGTGGACCAGGATGATCGGCAACGACCGGCAGGTTCATCACCCCGCAGACCTCAAGAGGAAATCTCATGTCATAACAATGGAGAGTGGCTTGATTGAGGCGAGTGACGCAACATAGGAAGGAAAATCTATTTCCGTTATCGAGAGATTATTGAGCTAAAGTAAAGTATGTGAAATTCTATGATATTATGGCTAGACAAAAAAGATTAAGAATGAAAAAAAAAATTCAACCATTTTGGTTGCTCACCATTGTTGTTTCATTTTTACGTTAAATTTTTTTGTCCTTTTTTTATTAGGTTAAAGTTGGGTTTTACAACTTCTCTATTGTTGTTTTATTTTTATTTTTGTCTGTGTCTAGTGGTGATATTATGCCCAATTTTTCTGCTTTGGTTGTTCAATATGTTTATTGTCTTTTTTGTGTTTTGTTTTTACATTGAATTTTTCTTTTTTTGTGTGCTTTTTTCATTAGGTTAAAGTTGGGTTTTACAACTTCTGTATTGTTGTTCTTTGTTTGTTTAGTCTGTGCTAAGTGTTGATATTATGTCCAATTTTTCTACTTTCGGTTTCACTACATTTCTTGTTTTGTTTTTTTGTTCTGTTTGATTTTTATGTTAAATTGTTCTTTTTTTTGTGCTTTTTTCTTTCCATTAGGTTAAAGTTGGGTTTTACAACTTCTGTATTGTTGTCTCTTTTTGTTTTGTCTGTGTTTCTTGTAGATGTTATGTACAATTTTTCTACTTTGGTTGTTCACTATGTTAATAGCCGATTGTTTATGTATTTTGTTTCATTTTACGCTGACTTTTTCTTTTTTTGTGCTTTTTTATTTGGTTAAAGTTGAGTTTTACAACTTCTGTATTCTTGTTCTCTTTTTGTTTTTGTCTGTCTTTAGTTGTTCGCTATGTCTATTGTCTCTTTTTTATATGTTTTGTTTCATGTTTCTTTCTTTTTACGCTTTTTACTAAGTTAAAGTTTGGAAATAAATTTTGCCCATGACAAAATGTTCAATTACTAGATGAACCCCACTCCTCCTTTTTCGCACCGTTACCACTTTTCTCCCATTTACCATAAAGTTTTGCATTTTGGTTCGATGTAATTGAAGAAAAGTGCATAATGCTAGGAAGCGTATTTTAAACGAAGAAGTTGTTTTGAAATCTGCCAAACTCTACCGTGTATATTTTCAACGAGGTTGCAAATTTTGTTTTTGTTACAAATTTTAAATTTAGCAGTTTTTGAAAAAATTAGTATTGGCTTTTTTACCAAAAATGGAATAAATAGTTCTGAAATGGTGTCTTCTTAATGGAAATTTAACGCCTTTTTTCAATGCTTTTTCGATTTCTTCAAAAATGAATAGCTCAAGAGCTAGAGTAGATTTTTGACAAAAACCGTAGAAAGTTTGGAAAAAGGTAAAATGTCGAATAGGTGCGATAGGATTGATAATCGGACCATGGTTCATACGAACTTTGATTGCATTTGAGCTTTAGAAGCACCTAACGAATTTTGTCGTACGAGTGAATCCCCTGTACCTCTTAACCTCTTCTCCAAAACGTGCCGTATAATTATATTATATTATAATAAATTATCGGGATTGTTTGATATTACCCCGTTCAAATTCGAGATCGGTCCGAGTATGTTTTTTTCTCTCCTTCTTGTATCGCTGAACATAGGAAGAAATTACAGGAGGTGTTTTGCGGCTCGGGACACGCACGGATTCAAACTTCGAATGATTACGAGTAACGGATTAAATCAATTTATAGAAGGCAACGGTCTGGAAACAAGCATTCCTTAAGGGGAGCTGTTTTGACGCGAAGAACCTTGAAATTCCTCGAGAGTAAAAGGTTTGTCTGTTAATCGTGAATATATGAAAACTTGTTTTGCTTTTCTAACTTTTAAAATATATAAATAGAATCTATGTGGATTTTTTGTTTTCAAGTCCGGCCAGAGAGTCATCAACAACTTGCCTTTATACTATTTATTCTAAGGGCGAAACTAAACACAACTATGTATTTCAAATCGGCACAGTTAAAAATAAATATTAATAAAAAATATAAAAAATAAAATAAATAATAATAAAATAAATAGGGGATAAAATATTATCAGGCGAACATTTGAACTTGAAATTGTCGGCAATGTGCCCTGGCACTTTGATTGTGGACTTAGATTACTTAGATTAGGGGTAAGCAGTATCCATTTCTTCGCCCACACTAAAAAATTCAATGACAAAGACGTTAAAAAGGAAAATCAGAGAGAACTCAAGAAAGAAAGAGTGAAACTGAAAAAAAAAGAGAGAGAGAGAGAGAGAGAGAGAGAGAGAGAGAGAGAGAGAGAGAGAGACAGAAATAGAGACAGAGAGAGTGTGTGTGTGAGTGTATGTATAAAAATTACAACACGGCCTCTCTCCATGTTCAGTTAAATCAAGAAAGGAGATAATCTCATTGTCAGCTCGCTTAAAGTTCTTCCCGCCTTGATAAAGGGCCTTTATTACGTGTCCGAAAAGGTAAAAGAAAAAACAGGATAGCGGCTGGTGACGTCTAGGTTTTATCTCGAATAAATTCCGACTGGTACAACAGGGCGACCGAATAAGTTGAAAATAGGAAGAAAAAAAACGAACAAAGAAGAAATATTGTCCAGTTTGACCGAATCCCTGTTTTAAAGGGTTTAAGTTTTAATTTTGAATTTCTAAGTCGAGCAGTTCATCAGTCTTTACGTTTGTAGCTTATCCAGCAAGATTCAAACCTACCATATTTTATGGTTTATACCTGCCGGAAAATTACTGTTATTGCATATATTCGCTTCGTCGACTTCATATTTCTTCCGGGTTTCGTTTTTCTAGGGTAAACCAATGAATTCGAAGTTCACTCATAGTAGATTCCCATGTTTCGGGGACAGGTGTCCCACCTACGTATATAGGACCGCTATAGATGCAATTGTATTTGTTTTTATGGTTCCAGTTTAACTTTTAATTTTTTGTCAATATGGCTCCCATCGCCAAAAATTGACTTTAAAAGAAAGAAAAGGAGTTGATTCTTAAAGCTTAACAAAACGCTAGGATAGAAATTATAATCCAATTCTACACCGCACATGAAGTATCTGCACATATACAGACTGCTGTGTGTTATCACCTGATAAAATATCTTTAGAGAATACCTCCAGATAGAAGACAAAGTAGCGACACCATGACCCTTAGCAAGAGGTTTCTCTGTATTTGTGTAAATAATACAGGAAATACGAAAACAATCTTATTGACTGGACACGTACGAGCAATAATTAGGTAGACGGACGTTAAATCCTGTATGACTTGCTATGGTAAATAATATAAAGTAATATAAAAATAAAGCCAAAAATTATTCTCTCAAAGCTAATAAAATCTTTATAAAGATTTAGAACCAGACAAAGGTTCTTGCCGTATTGGCTAAGGCACACCATCGAGAAAGACAAGATTCCGAATCATAACTCGCGTATTTATTTAGAACATGGGATAACTGGTGTTGGCTCTGCTGGACTCCAGAACCAATGGCTGACAAAATCTCTGGAGATTTTATTCTAAAGTATCTTTAGACAAAGCCGTCTTCCAAGGTGTTCAATCTCGCCGAAGGTGCAGTATGAATAAATTTCAAAAATTACCAACGGGTCAAGCTCGATGTGTAGGCATCTTAAATGAATAAGAGCAATATGTAATTAATTCATGTTGTTGCGTAATGCCATATTCGATTATGAGAAATATATTTAAATAATGTTTGTTCGACCGTCCCTCTTCGGTAATTAAAGTTAAATAATTGTTTAACCGAGAAATGTTCGTCTGTGAATTCGTTCAAAGACAGTAAAGATTTCCACATCGTTAGCCTCAAGATTTTTTTTTGTAAATCGACGTAGGTTAAGGTACAATCTCTAAAGACCAGAGAACTCATTTTGTATTAATTTACTCTGGCTAATTTTTTTCTTTAATTATTTTCATCGGTTTTTCGAGAATGGGCAAAATGATTAATATCCATTCGAAAAAAGGTTTCACCTTTGTAAATATATTCAAGAAGCTTAAAAGTCGATTGAGCCTAAAACAAACACAAATGAATGAATAGACAGTTACAAAGCATGCCGGACTCTCAGGCCATTCAGGATGATCACTGGCCATAGCAACGACCAAGGTTCCCGAGGTTATGTAACGAGGACAAAGGACGTGAAGATCTTCCAGAATAAAAAACAATTAATCATCAGTTAATGTTTATTTCGGCTGTTATTTTCACCGCCTGATTATTTATTAAACTTCGCCCTTTGAGATCTAATAATATTGTAATAATTAATCAAGCTGTTTCTATTTTTTCCAAGCTCTTTATTAACAACAAGAAAAACAAGAGGATAACCGGCCTAAGTGTTATTGGTTAGGGTCTTCGGGCAAAAGGTAAATAATTTGAAGGAACTTCGTTCACAAAGGTACAAATTTGACTGGTCTTGATCAAACTGCGCTGGGTTGTCCATCCTTCACTCTAGGACTAGGTGTGACCCGGTTATACTCTGTGGACCTTGTCCTCAGGACCGAAGTCCTCAAGACTTTTTTGACCGCGTGCGAGAGGGTGCGTTGGGAAGTCGATACTTGAGTAGCAGTACTTAGTATTACCATTACAATCGTGTATTTTGTTATAAAATTGCATCCTCATTTTATCGATTAATTTTGACATGAATTTCAGTGGGTGCACCAAGGGCGACTAACAAGCCAAACTAGCTTGAAGGCCAATTTCTTCCACTTGGAACGGACCAATTTTGTTCAGGGGAATTTCGAAGTTCATACTTCCGCCGAGGAGCATTTAAAGTCCGACAGGTGATCCTCCCTTGGGACGACGTTAGACTCGAAATGAGAAATAAATTATTCAACTTGGGACTCTGAGGTCATCGGCGCCTTCTCGCATCGAATTCAAAACCCTCAATCCACAAGGCCGAAATCGCTCGATTTTTGCCCATTTCCGTTCGACGATTCAACCGCCTTTAAAGCCGGTTGTCGGTGCCGACCGACCTTTCGTCTTAGAAAGCAAGTTTTGTCAGGAGTCAGCACAGGATGGGACCGAGCTTGGTAGAGACGTGACCGCATTATCGGACGATCCCATTGCTCATTGGCCAATCGAGTTATTGGGATTCCCCCGGCTTTCTTCCGGCTCCATAAAGCCGGAAAGTCTTCTTAAGATGATCGACTTATCATTCGCTGAAACCATAAACCAAACCTTAAAGTTTTAACTGTAGATTCTTCAATAAGGATGCAGAATGAGAGTTTTGTTTAAGCAATTACAATGTATATAAATAGAATATATATGGCTTGTAGACCCCGCGGTCGTGGGTTCGATTCCACCGTCGCCCTTGAAATTTTTGACCCCACCCTCAAAAATCCATTAGCATATCCAAATACTTGAAAAGTGGTAATATATTTATATATATATATACCATATTATTCAAGCATCAACACGTATTTTGAAATGGTAATGAATTTTATGAGGGCGAGGTCAAAAATTTCAAGGGTGATGGTGGGAATCGAACCCACGACCGTGGGGTCGATGAAAGGTCTGATGATACATAAAAATAATAGACCAAGAAGTGCACAACAAATCATAAGAAGAAAGTTTTTTTCCTTTTGACTTTCTTATTTTTTAACCATTGATCAAATTTGATATGAATGAATGAGGTCTTCCTCAGAATTTAGAACGTTTCGGACTCAATGGTCCTTCTTCAGGAGATCTAGCAGGTGTCCCCTGCGTCTGGCCGATGAATAATGATATAGTTGGAGATACGACGAGATCTTTTCAAAATGTAGTCGAGACATTTCTTTATATGAAATGGTGTAGTTTTCATGAATTATCTTATTATTTTTAGTTTTATTCGAGATTTATAGTACACTGTTAATAGTGTTCTAAACAAAAAAAATTGCTTTCGGCTTATTTGGAAAAATTCCCAAAAACATTTATGGTTTTTTTAGATTTAACGCTAATTGGAATCGGCAATGAAATCTCTTGATTAACAAGCAGTATTATGAGCTGATTTCCTGGTAATTTAATATTTCGTGCTTCGGAATCCGTGTTATCAAAGGCCAAAAATGAGGGAGAAAAGGCTCTTGGATTTTTTATTTTTATTTTTTATAACAGTAAAGTTTAATTTAGAATCCAAAGATTGGCGGGTAGGTGCTGGAATGCCGTCTCGCCGGTTGTCTCTCTCCTTCGGAAAGGAGGCGATCGGCGTAGATTTGTTTGCACCTCAAGGACGGCCATGCCGTAAATACACGCGGAATGTTGGAGAACGAATAATTCCCATTATTTTTTGTCGATTTTGAGACGAGGTTTTCCCGAAAAAGTCCGCCTTCATTTTAAAATATGTTATTATAAAAGAACAAAGGAGCAAAAAAAAAAAAAAAATAATCTAAAAATTAATCCAAATGTTTTAGTTAGATCCTAGTTGACTAAAGTAATTACTTAAATTGTTTTATCGTTTTTATATAAACTGTGGTTTATATAAAAAAATTAATATTACGAGCAGGTCTCGTGATTCTATACTCCGGAGGTCATGTGTTCGAGTCCAGCTCTTTTGTAATTTTTCATATCAACCATACTTAAAATTATAATCCAAAATTGTTAACTTCTCTGAATTTTTTCCAAAATGCCAGTCGAAATAAATTTCGCTAAGCTAATAAGAGATAAAATTTTAATATTTCCTCTTAATTTATCCGAAAAAAGTTTATAAAAATTTATAAAACTGCAATTCCAGTCGGTATAAAGAAAACAATGGGCATCGTGCTATGCGTGAAGCATAGATTTTCGATGTCGTGTTTTCCATTAAAGTAATGGACTTCGTGAATTTCGTTTTCCAAAAGTAATCATAAAACAAAGGACTCACTGCTCAAATAATCAATACCTCTTCGGACCTGCAACAGAAATTAGAATTTTTTAATTAAGATTAATTAAATTAAAATATTAAGTTTATAAATAATTATATAAACAACTGTAATAAAGAGCTGAAAAACTTTGGGTGTAAGTATAAATAAGTAGACAAAGAGTCAAGAAAAAACAAACAGATTTGCATTGTTTCATCAAAGAGGAACTTACACCATACTCCATTTGTATGGTGGTATGCGTATTATATGGGTCAAACAATTGAACAATCGTTGTCCCAATATTCAGAATCTTTCTTAATATGTAAAAAGTGATATTTTCTCAGGAAGTATTGGTTTTATCCGCGATATAGATCGCCCGTTTTAGCAATACGGTTGCGCTTTGATGAATACAAGTCTGCCCATTGATCAACTTTATGTTCATCATATTTTATAATATTAGTTTCTACGTAATTGGTTTTATGGTTATAGCCGAGATGTTCAATTATCATTTTAAATCTTCAAAAAATATTCCGTACCGTCTGGAGTTCCTCAAGGCTCACTTCTTAGTTCTTTCTCCTTTAAACTGTTCTCTCGACCGTTTTTTTGTTGTATTAGAAGCCAAGATATTCAATTATCATTTTAAATTCCCAAAAAATATTCCATATCGTCTGGAATTCCTCAAGGGTCACTTCTTAGTCCTTTCTTATTTAAACTCTTCTCTCGACGGTATTTTTGTTATATTAGAGGCCAAGATATTCAATTATCATCTTAAAGTTCCAAAAAATATTCCGTTCCGTCTGAAGTTCCTCAAGGCTAACTTCTTAGTCCTTTCTTGTTTAAACTGTTCTCTTGTCTGAATTTTTGTTATAGTAAAACCCAAGATTTTCAATTATCATTTTAAATAACAAAAAATATTCCGTATCGTCTGAAGATCCTCAGGGCTCACTTCTTAGTCCATCCTTGTTTAAACTCTCCGTCGGCCGTCTTTTTATAATAGCAGAAGCCAAGATGTTGAGTTATCATTTTAAATCTCCAAAAAATGCCGTCCTCTCTGGAGCTCCTCACGGCTCACTTCTTAGTCCTTTCTTATTTAAAATTATTCTAACTTCTAAATAACCACGTTGTTCAATTATCAACTTTAGCGGGTTTGTGGCAGCATAGAATGTACCCCATAAACCCACCAAACCAGGTGAGATATTTTATCGTCCTGAATAAACACATTTATGTAGAGTACGCCAAAGATTCATCAAATTTGGATTTTTTTACGGTAAAATTGAACTTAGAGTGAAAAGACCTGGCATAATATCAAATACCGCAGCAATTCCTCAAAATTTTATCTGTATATATCGTATTATTTTTATGTGTAGGTGGAATACAGAATACTTCACGGACCCACCAGCCTAGGTTAGTTTATGTATATATTTTGAGTAATGTGAGCGAGACACCGGCCTAAAACCCCGGCGCCTCGCAAAATTTTGAATTGTACATATAGTATGAAAGTTTCTAGTATTTATTAGAGCGAATTTTAGCGGGTTCTCAGTGGTACATACCTGAGACCCGCCAAACTTAGGCCAATTTGCCACAATGTTTAATTACAAAATTAAATAAATAACAACTTACAAAACTAGCATATTAGCTATTCCAAACAATGATGAGCCAGTAATGATGATAAATGGATTGGATAGATATAGCATTGTACAAACATAGTGTGCTGTACACTGTCGGTTTTTAGTCGTTCACCGTGCTTTCTCAAGTATTTGATAATTGCCTAGGTTTTGTTCGCTATATTTAAAAATAACCAGTAATGAGAACAAACTTTTCTTTACAAATATAAATTCCATGTGTTATGGCGAACCTGGTTTAATTAGTGAGTAGACAGGGGCAACAAAGGATAAAGAAAAGTGGGTGATAAAACCTCTACGTTATCCGTTTGTTCCGCCTATTTCTACGAGAATGGCCTTGGAAAAAAATCTGACTTGTTTGGACGGTGCTCAAGCAGAACACTTTAGTTCAAAAAGTACATTGTACAAAACCGGTAACCCATTGGAAAATACAATGGTAAAACGGTACAGGATCCGAAGGATAAACCTTGACAGGCAATAACGAATCGACCTTTGCTTTTTTCCGAGTTATTAATTGCCGTGAGAAAAGCCCAAAAGGCCGCTGAAGCGAACATGCACTATTCAACAGTTACGTAGTAATATTAGAAACAACGCGCGTAACTGATTTTATATGGGATCGTGATCTTTCCCAAATCGCTTGTAATCAAAACTTTCACCGGGGCATCCCAGGGTTCAGGACCTGGCAACAAGGGCGCATCCTTACAATACACTGCCTACTCCGGCATAAACATTACTAATTATTTCGTTTTGTCTATCCCATTGCACCGTCGCTACCACAGTTTCAGTGTTATGCGTCGGAATGTCTGGACGATATGACCCAGATCTGATACAAGTTCGATAAGTAGAACGATATCCAATGGGGGCTCAGGGGCGGGTTCAGACTGAACCAAATTTAACCCTTTCGGGACAGTGCATGCTATCGCTTCCATTAGTGAGGTAGTGACAACCTGCCATCAACTCACCCCTAATTCTACTCAAGTATTACGAGCGTGATATCGCGCTTTTGTCTCTTCAATTTTAGACTGCAATTCAAAGAAGCAGTGTTGCTTAAAACGGTAACCAACGGTGTTATGTTTTCTAAATTTCCCATTCTCGCCAGCACTAAATTAATAACTTAAACAGCACATTGCTTCTATGAACCTTAATATAAAAGTGAAGAGAGTAGAGCGCGCTATTACGTTCTCAGTATCTCACTTGGGGGACGAAGAGAGCTGGCCTACCGTCCTGAAAGGGTTAAGCGTGTGTCTTTTCTCTATGACGAAAAAATGAACGTTTTATCTTTAAGCGAACCGTGCTAAATTCTATAATGTTTGCATGTCCGAATTTATCAGTTTACGATTTCATGCTTACCCTTTCGCGGACGTTAATTGGGCGGATAAAAAGTGTAAAGGTTACGAGATTTGTTCGTGAATGCGCACCGCTCACAAGATTGCTCTCAAATGCCATCCATCGAGACTCTCGCCGAGCGTGCACTGGGATCCTTAAATATTTCGTAAGAGCCGATGGCTCTTCCTCCGAAACGCGGTTGGGTCCGCCACGCCTCGCTCTTCGCATCCTTCGTCGTTCCGGACGAGGAAACGGCGAATTCCGTGAGTGTCCGACGGACCGTTAAATTTCCTATCGACTGGGAGCCGATTCACCGCTCTGCCGGATTAAGCTATAAAGAGAAAGTAATCCGAAGCGCATGAAAAGCGTCATCTTCCAACTTACGAGCGCCTAGATGAAAGAAAGGAAATTTATAATTGTTGGAAAAAAGCCTTCGATCGTCCTATTTTCTTTCTTGTCGGAAAATAAAACCTTTCACACCATGTAACTAAATGAAGTTAGATATTAGCATATATTCACTTTAAACCCTCCTTTGGGAAGAAATACCGTCCTTTGAGATAATTGTCCATTGAATAAATACAATAGAGTTACACCGTATTAGGTTACAGCCTCCTGGATTTCATTATGGTGCGTAACCAAAATATGCCGTGGCCCGTCGAGTCGTGTTGATGTTACTATGTGACTTTGTAGATACAGCGGATAAGGTGTAAGATTAAGCCACACCAGAACGACGAGCAGGATTCTAAGTGTTCTACTTTCTATAACGGCTGCCCTACCCAAGCTCGCTTCTGGCGAAAGAAAATCGATCAGTGAATGCTTAAAATTATAAATGAATCAAAGTTCATATGTACGATAATGAGAAAGTTCATACGTTGGCCAAAAAAGGAGCTAATATGAATTTTCCAATTCCCCAAACCTACTGTGGCCTATCACTTTACGACAAAAAAGGATGAATCAAAAATTGGATCGTTAATGAGTACAAACCTTGGTGGAGCAGCATGAGACACGCTAAGAGATTCATAGAAGGCCATCGACAAAACTTTCAAAGTAATTAGTGGAAGGTAACAGGATTCCGGTTGGAATGAATCCTGACAGGGCACTGACGCCGAAGAAGGCACATGTACCGGCGTACTGACAGAAGAAATGCTGTGCAGATACTGCCAAGAAGAAGAAGAGGAGATTTTTGTGAGGGTCTATGTAGGTGTAGATTTCTGTAACTAGGAGAGGAAAACACGCAAGCAAGATTCTGCCTAGCCGCTGGCAAGGCTATGGAGGACTAACAACCTGAAGAGGCCTGGCCAGTGGGTTAAAAAATAGAGGAACACAATAGATTTACTCAGGTCGAGGTTTGAAAGGTCTTAGGTCGCCTCATTTATCCCTATCCCTGAAAAATGTCCTGCTTTCTCATTGGTAGTTAAAGTTTTATTATTATATATTTAGCCATGAAGTAGTGGTGTTCTTTCGGACCAACACTCGGTCCCTCCTCAGTCTTTTGTCCTTTTATGGGAGATCCAGGAAGACACCTCCTAGAGGACAAAAGACCTAGGAGGGGCCGAGTGTTAGTACGAAAGCTTTCAAAAGAAAATAAAAACCTGTGGAAGATCAAGATTGTGAAGAATATAAAAATTTTCAGTCCGAACAGGAAACGACATTCAATATAAACGCGATAAAATCATGGAACACATGGTTCTATAAAATTAATTAGTATTTAAACTTAACGGCAGACCTGTTCCCAGTACCCAGGACCAACACTCTTGGATTTTTTAAAGGTGACACGACTGTCGAACAAATCTGTCCACCTAAGTCAGTAGACATTTTTTGATGTCGATAGGAGGATGACCATAGAGAATCTTTCTTGATGAATGAAAAATAAATAATTGCTTTTTTCGAAAAGTCAGATTCCCAATCAAGTAGTTCTTTAAGAGGACAAATTTTCTTCTTTTTAAAAATGTACTGGAGGCATTTCTGATGTATTCCAGCACCATCAGCCCATCAAGATGACGCATTGAGCAATTCCGAGTCTGTTACAAACCTCAGAAAATTGTTCTGCACAACCTCCAGCATGGCGGAATTCTTACTGCATGTGAGCCTGGTAATGTTCAATGTTATGAATTACATTTGGTTCAATTTTTCTTTCCATTCTTTCCACGCCTATGTACACAATTTAGTCATCAACAGCCAGTTGTTAAAAATAATTAAGAGAACAGATTAATCATTGTTTCTAGAATTTTTTGACCCTTTTTTTTATAAGTTATGGCATGGGAACTTTTTTCCTATAACGTTGCGGTACTCTATTAATTTTGATAATCGTGGGAAGTACGAATAGCTTAATTATAAGGCTGTTTCTATTAAAACAATAGCTAATAATCACTTAGCTCTAGTTTATTGTTTATGAATTCTCAATTATTTGGAGAATTTGGAGGAATCTTGTGTTACAAATTTAAAATAGTATTTACCAACATCGGGTTTTCGTCACAGACCGATTTATTAAGTCTAACACGCCACAGCTTCAGAGTGACGTGGGGCAACGATTTCTCATAAGTCATATAGAAGCCGGCGTCCCACACGGGATCATTCTTGGTCCCATTCTTTATCTCTATCCAAGCTACTTCCAACATCCAAGAACAGCTTGTGCTTATCGAAGGCTCGTGAAAAAAGTTTAGGACAAGACATGACGAAAAATGAACTCAATGTTTACGTTAAACGTGCCCTCTTCTGTACATCAACAACAAAGAGATAGCGATATTAAAGTCTTATTCTTAGGGTATACCTGGACAACAGACATGGAACCCCAACAACAAGACAATATAATTCTTGGACTTCTAGGACCAAAATCCGTCTTGACCGCCAACACGAAACAAACCGTATGACTAAACTGCGACCACTTTGGTCATACGGAGTGGAACTGTGGGGTTGTGCCAAGCCATCCAACATCCAGCGCATCAAAACTTTCCTGCCAAAATTCCTCTGATAAATCAATGGCCTCGAGATCTCCTTGCCCTTAATCCCTCACGCTGAGTGCCAGTATTGGCTGTGACCGTGTGAAAAAAAATGTGCTTAAAGTTTAAAATCTGAAAGTGTAACTAATTTATTTTGCAAAAGATGATAGTAATAAAATGAAATCTATTGCTAAAAAGTCTAGTATCAGACTTCATGAGTTTCAGTTTTAAAAAATTTTCCACTGATCATGGACAAATTCCCCTGGTAAAGCAAGGAATGCAGTTTATTGCAATTCTTCACGCTCCATCACCTCTGGCATTGCCAAGATTGCGTCATGGAGTTGCATATTGGTTCATTTCATGTTTGAGATACTCTAAGAATGCATAACGTATATATTTTACATAGTAACCTACGAAAAAGGATATTTCAAATCGGTTGCGTTCCAAACCTGGAAACTCTTTGGCGGCTTTTCTTCGGTACCCGTCTTGCATCAATCACTGACGAAATTTTCCTTTTTCATTTCAAAATATGCAAAACTCCTTTTATATTTAAATGCTTCTGTTTTTAGACGAATTTTCCGATGTTTGTGGCATAGCCCGTCAAGACCATGTGGTAACACTCAGCTTATGTGTCGCGCGATGAATTTGATATTCACGCGGTGCGGCTCCAAATTAAGCAACCAAATTGGTTACAATTTTGCAGTTAGGTTTTAGAAAAGAATATTGTATAAAAAGTCCAAGTACTTAAGTTGAAATTACGACTATAATAGGAGGCCATGAAAACTGGTCTTTTATGAGTCTGAAATGGCTAACAAACAAGGATCAACTATGGAAGAACATAATCCCCATTCAGAGAGAAGAATCTGAAGTATTATATANATTATATAAATGTATATTGTTTTTATCGTGAGAGAATCGGTTGTGGATCAGGAAGAGTTGTAACGCATTGAGCGGATAGGCGTCCCCTTTGTTCAACCTGTTGCAGTTGCTAATCGCTCCACTAAGACTACTTTCCCGACCCGAAGGAAACACGATCATTGACAAGTTCCGTGCCGTTGAACCACATTTAACAGGATAAGGTAAAACCGGTGTTTCCGACACATAAACGAGAAAAATCCAACGCGTCTTACTTTTTGTCCTGCTGACGATTACCCTTCATAAATTTCTAGCATTTATCGAAAAAACATAAATTTATCACCTGTAGTTTCAAATAACTATAAAGGGAAAGGTGCAAGATAGCCTTTAACTATAAAAGGAGGCTCAAAATGTGAGAAGCCAGGAGATAGTTCCGCGCGAGACAGGAGGGTTCATAATACATTAGAAATAATTAGGTCCTTCAGTCATAAATATCCACCCTCCCAGAAAGCTCGTGGATTTTAACTAATTACCCTTTCAATCATTCGTAAACTCCACCTCCCCCCCCAAAAAACCATAGTTTTTCTAAACATTCTTAACTATGAAACTCGCTTGCTGGAAGAACCACGGTTCACCCCTAAACTCGAAAAATCACACCATCTCCCGAAGGTTAATTTCTTCAGTTCACAACCAATTAATTATTGGTAAAATCCATGAAAAACTCGTTTTTAAGCAAATATCATAATCGAACCTTCTAAAATAACCCACTACCATCAATTTAGATTTAGGAATCGTCATTGTTCAATAGTGACATCGTGTTGTGTACATCATCGCATCTCCCTTGGGAAGAAGGAATGCTGCTCGGGGGTCTACCGCCAGACTTGTTCATCCTCAAGTCTTACCTGGTACTTCAAAGTGTGGTTGAGATCATCTCACTTGTTGTTTAGGCGTGTCTCAGGGTAGCGTCATCGGTCCATTATGTTGTCCGTAACTCGTAAAGCTACCCACCAACTCCGATTCATACTTATGTATCACCGAACTATCCAAACAGACATATGTACCGGTGGTTCAAAAAAGTGGCGAATCAAACTCAAAACATTCACCGTCCGTCGCTTTACTCTACATCTAATATTATCTCACCCTTCATACCGAAACGTATAAGCTATAATGGGCTGTATCCTAGACGGTCGACTGACTTGGCAATTCCATACACTTAAAAGGACGCAACTAAACGATGTCGAAATAGCTTTCGATCCAGTCTGGCATCATGGTTTGCTTTAGAAACTCATGGGCAACCTTGTACACGCTTCCTCATCCCTAAGTGCCTGGCCTACAGCTACTTTAGATCTTCTTACTCTCCTTTGTAAAAAGCGTTCTCGGTCTGATACTGTACCCAAGATTGCTGATATCCCTATCCATAGGAACACCACTACACTATATACTAAGGCTGACGACAACACTACTATTTCTCTAACTCCAACCGACACGATTATATTCCATTTAACAATGGGTTTTGTGATGTGAATTTATTATCAACTAATCACTCTTTCTACCTAAAATGACGTCCGCTACCTTGGACTGTATCCTAGACAATCGACTGACCTGGAGTCCCCAAAACTTAAAAGGACACAAATGAATATGAAAATGAAACAGGCATGGGCTGTATCCTAGACGAGCGTCATAGACTAAAAGGATACAACTGAACTTAAATGATTAGTTAAAAGACTACTAGGCAAATTAACTCTCAGAACGAAAACTTTAAGGCATGAAACTATGAGGTTGAACTAAACTTTCCAATCTCACAAAATCCAGTACCTACAAACAGATATCTTAATATTAATCCTCAGCACGTTTACAAAAGTACCATCAAAAACGACCAAAATGTCTCCTTTATAAAAGAAATTGCAAAATCCAACTACAAAAAAATTCCAATTTAATAATTACCTACAACTTTCGTCCCTATCACCCTCGACGTGTAAAACGACAGTGGCTACGTGACCTACTCTTGCTGTATGACGTACGTAACTTGCGTCTCGCGCAGTTTGTTGTTCAATAAAAAAAGATCTATTATTTATTTTGAAAAGTTGTTGTCCTTTCTCTAGGTAATGTGAGGTTTTTATCGTGACTCTGGCCGCTTTTTAAGTATACACTGACAGGTACGCGCATTCCATATAGACATTTTTTAGAATAGAAATGAAATAAATAATGCGAGAATGAGTTTTGTTTGTAAAACCCAAGGTAAAAATAATATTTATACACTTTATGCAAATACGCAGATTAAAAAATATCTAAGAGAAATTTTCAATGTATTTGTTCTTTATTAGTTCTATGTCGTTTCTTTTCATTTTTAACAACTGGCCCTTTTTCAAAATTTATCAAAAAATCTGATATTACAGACCAAAACAGTCTGCCTACTCCTCAGAACAAATTTCACAATCTGACACTATTCAAAAATCATTTTGAAAAATTCAAATAAAATAAGACCGTAAAGTGATCGGTGAAGTAGGCCTTGGGGACATAACGGCTCGTTTGTATCGTTCAGAAGGTTGAAACTGCAAGGTCGAAACGTCCTATGACGATAATTATCATAAATCAAATCTAGCTTAGCAATGAGGATTATACATTACCATCCACTTTTCTCCTGCAAATTGACAAAGGTCAGTAATTATCATTAATTAAATTAGGAACATATTCTAATATGTCGAGTCGTAAACGCCGATTTTCGCTTGGTCTGAATCTTTGACTGTCATACTTATGACCCTAAGAAACGACATGAACAGGATTTTTGAGTTCAACCGAAATTTCCAAACAAATTTAAGTAGGTACCAAAAAAAGAATGGGAAAGAGGGGAAAACCGCTGAGAACGGCACCATCTGCTGGTACACAGAGTGACCTATTACAGAGTAGCAGGAGTCGAGGAATACTTAGAATCCATGGGAAAACACAGCACTATTTTCCAGGCTGAAGACCATGGAATTGAGAGGTGCACTCAGCGCAACATGAACACACGGTACCAAAACTTATAGCTATCATCTAAGATTAACTCAACGATGGTGCTTAATCGCAAAACTAAACTAAACAGATTAGGCATACAAAACCCATGAAACGTGGAGGATAACGATAGCGCGGACGCCCTTACAAGGAAAGGGGCTACTATACCGCTGATATGACCTGAGCCCTTTTGTGGCATAGGAATTTACACTATCAATGAGTACCTTAGACAAAAGGACAAAATAAAAATGAGGAAACATTAGAATTCACTCATTGGACATAAACAATCCAAGAAAATTCTAGTAAATTTTGGAACGAAAGAAAGAACAGAATGTATCAAGGAAGCAGGAAAAAACTTCGAATCCTGGCAAGATTTTTGACCGGATACTGCAGACTAAATGGGCATCTGAAGAAGAAGATAAGCCAACAATGCATGTGTAGATTCTTCAAAGAAGAAGCAGAGGAGACACCAAAACAACTACAAACAAACATGTACGATGTACAACGTAAATCTAGAAGAAATTCAACCACTCATACCGGACCTACTAACCAAGTTTCTTAATGAGCTAAGACTCACCAGTGTGTTGTAAGTACAGAATGGGGAATATAACAGCTCTCAAAGGTCGCAGTATATTACATACTCCGAACTACATGTATTACTTATTATAAGATTATAAAATGTGTAAAGGTAGTCGCATTTCCTTGGCGAAGCGACAAAAGCTGTTGGGCCACCTAACCCAGGTAAACTACACCTCTGAAGATGGCGAAAAGAAGAAACGCGCCTGACAGACCAAAACGATTTTGCAATTGTATTTGACAAAGTGGCTACTATGTACAGGCCCTGTTTTTTTAAATATGTTAACTGATCTTTTATGGTTTTTGTATTGAAATCACACGAGGAAAACGTAGAAAAATCAAATTCACCCTCGAAACCGTCGTTATGTCGTACCCTATCGACTAACAGAAATGATCTTCCTGTCAATAGGACTGTATTTATAATTATATATATTTATCTTATAAATGCGAATGACTCACAGTAAATTGACTCAAAAGTTAGCAGCCCAGTTGAAATGACCCAGTTATCTTAGCTTCAGCGGGCATGATGGATAGGATGAGGTCTGGCCATTAACGCCCGGAATAGGCGATTCTCACGGTTCATGACCAGCGGTCAACCAGTGTCAAAAATGAAGCATTGTGTTAGTTAAAAGCCAATTTTTGATAGGAAAATACTCTTCATAAGTTTCAGTTGTAACTGTTACTTAAGTCTATCTCTTTTATGTCTTAATCTGACATCGACAACTAATTTCGAAACTTGGCTCAATCTGCAAAATAGAACGTGGCCTATTGGTAGCAATCCAGATTACCTAAAAGACTGATATTATCGATACAAAAAAGAAAAATCCACTACGCCTTATTTACATAAACAGGAAACATAATTGCTTCGAAACATTCAAATGAGAAAATACCTCCAGCACGCCAGATATAATGACATTCATTTACATTCATTAAGATGAAACGTTTTCCAATTATTTGCAAACTGCACCCTTATATTAAATACCTGTACGCAAGAAGAGACGTTTAGAACGTTTAATATTTTGGCCCGCCTATCCTAGCTTCTCAGTGGGCTGGTTAACGAAGGTCATGGAAGTTTAAATTACAATTCATTCTGTTATTCTTTGATATTAATACATAAAATCATGGAGAAATATTTTTATAGGCCATAGTTCTTAGCATTATTAATTGATTAACCTCTGAAATTCCACTAAAGATGGTGAAATGTTAACCAAACCGATGACCAAAGCGGACCGCGATATATAGAAACAGCCAACGACGGACGGCCATGTCCAGAAAGACATTTTAGTTTAAATGACAAAATTAATAATAAAGTAATTAAACTAATTAATAATTTAAGAAGACAACGCCAACAGAAGAAAATGTTGGAGATTTGTTATCATCGCGTCTTTATAAAGTTTGATTATCTTATTTTATGGTTATCATGATATCAAGGAGAATTTATTCAAGACGATAAAAAAATAAGGAAATATTAGGGAAGGAAATATCACCAGATATTATTCGATTTAGTTGAAAAGATAATTCAAGGGAACACTAATTTTTAAATGTCAAACCAAGACCTTTTCTATACTGGCCTTGGTTACGAACAGCCCAGTTATTGTTATTTCTCATTTTTCATTGAAGGAAAACACACAAAAAAAACAAAAAACAGCAAAGTCGTAGTGAACCCCAAGAGATATCTGGACATTTCTTCGGTTGTGAATTCGGTCTGCAAGACATGTCTAAGGTCGTTGCTGTCACGATTTAAAAATCTCGGCTGCATACTCACCCGGGCCACTTTCTACGCCACCTCGTCCGACTGGTTCCTCGAGATCGTTCTCGTAAAGAGAAAAGGCTGAAAATCCTCTCCATCTAGGGCCTCTTTAATAAAAATTGACAAAGAACGGGAGGTTTAACCCACAGTAGGTCGTAAATCAACAAATTGTACGATAAAATAAAACCTAATAAATAAACTAGCACTAGAAGGCAAAGAATCATCCAGTGTTGACCCCTCTAGGCTAATGTAAGTCTTACTACCCAACAGGTCGGGAGGCCAATGCCGCTTTAATCTCCTGGGATTATTGGTAATATGGGATGTTATTGTGACTAAGGGATTGAGGTGTATACCAAACATAGCCACCCTCAGCTGGGTCCCAGGACATGTGGGGGTAGAGGGCAACAAGAGGGCGGACGCCCTTGCAAGGACAGTGGCTGCTATACCGCTCACAGCCTTTCTGTAGAATAGGGTTCACACTATGAAAGACAAACGGACTAAGTGGAAATGAGGATGGCTAGGGATGGTTTAGACGGATTTTGGATTGGTAAATCTGATACGATGGTAGGTGGAATGTTTGGTTGAACCCCACAGTTCAATGCCGTACTTCCAAATTGGCTTTATTATCGCATGGTATAACAATCGTGTAATAGCCAGTTTTTCAGTCCTGTGCGTGGAAGGGATGTAGGTATAGACGTGACATTATTCCATGACGGAGAATAAAAGATACTTTGGACAAGATTGATTTTTTATTCGCCACTTTTTCAGCCAAGGTTCTTTGTTGAACGGTGCGGTGTAATAGGACGGGATCTTTATTGAATGATAGGATTGCAGTATCATCCGCAAAAGTGTAAATGGATATGTCGGGATAGGTCGGGTGATCAGCCGTGTAGGTTGAATAATGGATTATTAGCCTTAACCCTTTATGGCCTAATGTTGTCTTAGAGCAATTTGGAAATCCCCTAACTATACTACCACTACCTAAACTCACGGGAATTTCCTGCGGTAGATAAAGCGGTAGCATTGTCGGTTTTTTTTGTCGGGTTCGAATGCAGGAGCGCTGGATTCGAACCTCGGATTTTTACCTTACAGTGATGAGTGCCTTGTCAACGCGCAAACTTTTGCGGCCAGCGATGCCCCTCCAACATTTATTTTTATACTTTTCAGACAAGGTTCTAAGTGGATGAGGTGAGACTATAGGGAGAGATGTAAGAGGACGAGATCTTTATTAAAAGAAATGATAGCAGTATCATCTGCGCTGATGGATGCATGTGTCGGGGTAGGTAGATGAACGGTGTACGTGAAATAGAGAGAGAGTAAGGAACCCCACTAAAGTCAAGTCAAACATTCGATTGAGTGTATTTGGAGGACGACAGAAGTAATAAACCGATGGCATACCAAGTAGGTGATGACATTCCTTCCGAGAGGGGTCAACGTATTGTATTTACCCGTATGACGTAGACCTAGAGCTCCAGCTATCGGAAAATTATCTCATTTGCGTGGCATGTAAAAAAGAAAGAAAACCTTTTAACAATACATCCAGTCGGAAAGTTTAAAAAAGGAATGTTAATGATACGCCTGTATTGTAAAGTCAATAATAATTAATAACCTTTCCCCTCAGGATAGCCGAGAGCGTTATTAAAATAGTATAGGCAGGCGGTCCGGGCAAATTAATAAAGACAGATAAGGGTGTTAATCAAGGCCGGTCTCGAAACCTGGCTGGACCCTGAAGAATCGGTTTCGGGTGGGTCCGATTTGACCGAAAATAGAAATGTAGGGAAGAAGAGGCCTTCTCCCGGCTCTTGGATCCTTCCACACGTCCCAAATTCCCCCTTAAGAAAGTATCACTTAGGCCGGCTTTCACTTCCTTACACACTCAATTTTGAAATGTTATTTACGGTTGGTTGCCTCCTTTGATATCCGATGCAACCGTTGTCTAGTCCGAGTCGGAATATCATTACAGTTCTAATCTTTCCAATGCCATCGATTAGGAACAGGCAGGTTGGAAAAGTGGAAATAATCACAGTTGTAAGTATCGGGTTGTCCGGAAAATAATGCAGGATTTTAAGTTTTCATTAAAAAAAATCTATATAAAATATTCTGTTTACGTTTACAGGATTACTCATTTGTATGAATGTCAACACTTATTAATCCTCTTCCAAATGATATTGTTTGTTTACCTCTGTAGCATTCCGCTACTTGGAAATAATTCAGTCATCCTTATAATGTCAAAGCGAGAATTTCGTACGATTTTCTTTTACGAGTTTAAACTCGGCCGAAGCGGAGCCCAAACGGCTAGAAACATTAACCAAGTCTGGGGCGAGGGTTGTGTTAATGAGTGCACTGTGCAAAGGTGGTTTAAAAAATTTCGGGAGGGAGATTTCAGCCTTGAAGATGAAGAAGGTCGTGGAAGGCCTTCCTCTCTTAATGATGATGTTCTGCGATCAGTGGTGGAAGAAAACCCCAAAACAACTGTTCGAGAACTTGCAGAGCAACTCAAAGTCAGTAAAACGACCGTCGCTGACCACCTCAAGGCGATTGGAAAAGTGAAAAAACTCGAAAATTGGGTTCCACACTCATTAAACGATCGCCAAAAAAATCAGCGCTTTGATGTTTGTGCATCACTTCTTTGTCGAAACAAAAATGACCCATTTCTGGCCAGAATTGTTACATGTGACGAAAAGTGGATTCTCTACGATAACACTAGACGTTCTGGACAGTGGCTCGACAAAGGAGAAGCTCCAATACATTTTCCAAAGCCCCCAACTCATCAAAAAAAGGTAATGGTTACGGTATGGTGGGCTTCATTTGGTTTAATACACTACAGCTTCTTAAATCCTGGCGAAACCATCAATGCTGAATCATACTGTAACCAAATTAATACCATGCATCAGAAATTGGCAGTAATGAAGCCCTCTTTGGTCAATCGGAAAGGGCCCATTTTGTTGCATGACAACGCTCGACCACATGTGTCACGTGTAACGTCACAAAAATTATTGGAGCTTGGCTATGAAACTTTGCCTCACCCACCCTACTCTCCGGACCTCTCGCCTACTGACTACCATTTTTTTAGACACCTGGACCACTACTTACAACACATAATATTCAAAAATCAAACGGAACTGGAAAATGCATTTATTGACTTTATCAATTCTAAAAATTCTGAATTCTACTCAGACGGAATTAATAAGTTACCAACACGTTGGGAGAAATGTATTGAGAGTATGGGAAATTATTTTGATTAAAGAACATTGCTTTAAAGTAACTAGTTTCTTTTTTTTTGTTTAATACCAAAATCCTGCATTATTTTCCGGACAACCCAATAGAAAAAAATTGATCCCGATCAAATAAAAAAAGTTTTAAAAACTGAAGTACCCAAAAATGAAGGAAATCAAACAAAATTTATTCAATAAATTTCCTATCACCTCTTATAGTTTTATCCACTTCTCCGTTTATCTTTTTTGGATTCATTTTGTAGAAGATACATGTCATGAGGAACCAGCCAATGAAGGTACTCTGTGTCAATGTTTACCGGGCAAGGAGGTCTCAAGATCATCGTCGTTTAAGGTTTAGGGGTGTAGGGTTAGAATGGATCAAAAACTTTAGTGGATCGTTTAGACGCGAGATCAGATCGCATCAGGCAAAAGCAATGTTGAGGTCGTTGTGGATATTGCACACAAAGGGGTTTAATTGAAGCATTTTTTTCACACGGTCGCAGCCAATGCTGGCACTCAGTGTGTTCCTTTAAGCGGAAAGGAGATCTCAAGGCCATTGATTTGTCTGAGGGCTTTTGATTGAAAAAAATGGACGCGTTGGGTGTTGGATGGCTTGGTAGGACACATTTCCACTCCGTGTGTCCAAAGTGGTCGCAGTAAAGTGATGTATGAAGTTAGTTTAGCTTTGACGGTCAAAATAGATTTCGGTCCTAGAAGCCTTCGTAGTTGTCCAAGTCTTCAGTTACGTTGTTCTCTTAAGTCTTCTGTTGGGATTCCACTTCAGTCTGCTGTCTAGGTATAGTAATAACTATTTGGCTTGAGTGGAAGTCGGACTTATCGTGGAGGGGAAGACTGTTTTTTCAATGTACAATGGGTACATTTTTCTCATTTAGTCTCACCTCAAGGTGTTCTTGTAAGCTTGAGGTGGCTTGGATAGGATTTTAGTTCGAGGACAAAATTTCGGAATCGTCCATGTGATGATGATTTTAGGAAGTACAGGTAGGTCCGCTGTGTAAATGATATAAACAATAGGACTAAGAATGCTTCCTTGTAGGACGCCAGCTTGTATTTGACTTCTGAGAACTCATTGCCGCACATAGCACTGAAGCAGTGTTCGGTTACTAATTTCCCATTGCTCCCTTAGTAGAATTTTAACAATATTTCTGAGATTTTCATCAATTGTCAACATTTACAGATTTCTACTGAAAATTGACAATTTTAGACAAAATTATACAGCCTGTGCTGGCAAAGATGATCAAAAATAAAAATCTATACGCCTAGAGTGTATTTTGTTTTGTCCTGGAGTAAAAATCAAAAATTGGATTGTTTGGAATTGAAACATATGTAAAGAATACAATGGCAATTGTTTTCTACGGTTTCAGCATTCTTCAGGCGTGGGATGTCAGGAGAATTACTCATCGCGAAGTCCTTGGACTTAGTGTTTTTCATTATTATTTTATAAAACAAATGGACTTAGTGTTTTTCATTATAATTTTATAAAACAAATGATAAGAAAAATAACAGCTAAATACTTTCAATAAAGGATTCATTATTTCCTCGGAATGTGATTGTAAACAGTTAAAAAAATATAGATAAGACAAAGAGCACAGCTACTGACTAACACCATTGCCATTTTTCTAGTAACACATTGTTTTCAAAAATTTCCCTTGCGTATAATTAACTTTTAAAAACTTGATATTGAAAATGTGATATTTATTATATTATTGACGATAATCATGTCGTAATTTGATATTTAATACAAGGGTTAAAAAATATTCTGTTTTTCGTAAATAGTAAATTGTCTTACAACGGCACTTTTTTCTATTTATAACAATATTTATTTTTTTTATCCTACCTCATAAAATATTGATATGTACAAATTTTAAAATAATATAAAACAAAATCTATAAAATAAAATTGGTCACTAGTCACGTGCTACGTTTCGCTGCCCAAGGGGAATTTATTGGGGATAGTTCGGGATGCTAGGTTTAAAACTAAGGAATTGAGGTGTAATGAAAGGGAATTGTGGAATTTTATGTATCTGGATTTTATGACAACTTTCACAAAAGGGATTTAAAGCTCATTGAGGATTGTGTGATTAGATATGTTTACTATTTTTCGGAAGATTTTGGATTGGGAAATCTGGATGCGATGGTAGTTGGAATGTTTGAATGAACCCCACAGTCCAAATGGGTTCAATAATCGTCTAGTATATAGGTCGTTGTTGTGAAGCGTCAGTTTTGACCATCTGTATAGTATTCGTGAGAGTGTTTTGTAACGTATAGTCAATGCCTGGTTTTTTAGTCTTGAATATGAATTCCAAGTCATGTCGATATATAGCCCGAGGTAGAGGACGTGGTTAACTATGTGAAGAGATGGATATGATGTAAGTATAGGAGTGGCGTTATTCCACGACGGATGCTAAAAGTTTGTGTTGGTTTTTGTCTACATTTATTTTCGTCCGCCTCTTTTTCAGCCAAGGTTCAATGTTGGCAAGGTGCGTTGTGCGAGGACGGAATGTTTTTTGGATGATAGGACAGCAGTTTCATCCGCAAAAAGTGTGAATGGATGTGTCGGGATAGGTAGGGAGATCAGCAGTATATGTTGAATAAAGGATGGGACCAAGGATACTACCATGGAGGACTCGAGTCTTAACGGATAGTAGAGACGGTTACCTGGCTGACCTGAAATAAGCGTTCAGCTGATCTTAAACTTCAATTTTATTTTCTTCCCCATTTTGTTAAAAAAATTCTACTTATACACTGTAAGCATGTACAAATACATCTTGGATTATGAAATCAACAATTTTATGGAGTGCAGAAAAAAAATCTGTACTGGATTTTTCCACTTCGTAAATCCAAGTAATAAAAAGTTAACGGCATATGTAAATACTATAAAAAATTGGTAATAATGCATGAAAGGTGAGATAGAAACGCATAGAAAATTTTTTATTGAAAAAAATAATAAACTATTAACCATTTAATCGCCTGCTTAAAGTCCCTTACAATAAACTCACATATCAATTCTTGATTGCACTTAACATCGAAACATCAATAAGAACCGGCGGGGTCGCCTGAGATGCTTTTGCGTGTCAAGAGCACGAACTTTAGATCCCCCCCCCCCGAGAACCTGAGCCGGATACGTGGAATCGTCCTAACAAGATTAAGAATAGGTCATACGTGGTTGACACATGGGTACCTGATCACCAAAACCAACGAAGTTGCCCTTATGCGAGAAAAGTTGCTTGATGTGTGCATGATAGAAGCTTGTCTTCCTTGGCTCCTTACAGAGAGTGTGTGTGGACATTCCGCCGAATTTAAGAACGGTTCTCGGGCAATGTAGCGAGTTCCGAGCTTTTGTCGTCCAACCCGAGGACGTCGGGTTTTTGCCTCCGTACTACCAGAGGTGGGAGCCTTGTATTCATGTGGGAAATCGGAACAATTTTTATCCTACAAAATTAAAATTTCCTCTACCATTTTGCGTTGCAGAACTTTCTCAACAATTTTATTATATGCCGCCATTGTCCTTCTTTAATGTGTACTACCCCGAAACCAAAATTTCCACTCGCATTTTGAGTTTCAGACCTTACTGAACAAATTTTTTCCCTGATCTGTCTGTCCGTCCAACACTCCGAAACCATGGGACCAATTTTTAAGATTTGTTCAGAGATTATGCGGGTTGGTTTCTAGGTGGACCCCTATTTATTTCATAGCAATCGAGTCAACGGTATCGCCTGCGCATACACAAGCGCAAAATCGCGTACAAAGCTATATCTCCGAAACCATTGTTCGGATAGTTATGAAATTTTCAGGGATTATGCGGGTTGATGATTCCCTACGTATTTTATTCCGAAACGATTTTTAATGTGCATATATAGATATGTTTTATGTGTTTTGTTTGAGTGCGTGTATTTATTACTGTGAAATATATCTTCAGTGTGGGTTTAGGGCCGATGGCAAAATATTTATAAAAGCACCCCATCGACTCTAATTTAGGTTAGATTGTTAATATTATGTGTAGGTCGATGATAGATAGATAGATAAATTCTCGCGCCCTGCCACTTGCTCCAGTGGAAATTTAAAAATTACCACGTTGCATGAGATGACGTTGGATTAAACCAGCCGAAACAGTATTATAGTTAGTTAGTATTTTAGTCGTTTGTTGTTTGTTTATACTTATTTATTCTTGTATTTATTTATTTATATATGCATATATAGTTATTTACAGTCGCACTTATTTATCTATTTATAACATTTTATATATACTTTTTGATGTATTTATAGTTTAGAACATACATTCCTGAGGATGTGGGGTTTTTGTTTAAATTATTTTCTCCCCCCCTCAATTATTCTCTGATATTTTTTTTTCTTAAAAATCACGTGGTTCAAATCCACTACCCTGCCAAATGATGTAATAGCGACCCGGAGCGCTTTCCTTGTTAAAATTATTCTGTTTTTCTCAGTTGTCAAATGTAAATTGTTTCGCAAGATAAATTTACCTATCTATCTATAGATGTTAGTTTTAGGCTAGACTGTATCTTGCAATCGTTGGGGACTGAAATAACCGTTGAACACAACCCCGTTGGTTGGGAAGCGACGATATCCTGGGCATCTGGCTTAAGGGAGATACTAGGGGCCCAGCATAACGGAGTAGGTGAACTCTTCTGAGGTATACCCCCTAGGGCAAGCAAATCGGGGAGTAAGGCAATTTTTGTTTTTTTCTTTTTCAGAAAATCCCAACAGAACGAGCCTGGCAACCCTTTTTCGCCCGACCGACATAAGAGAGTGTGGCAAGTATCTGCGAAATGGTTCATGCGTTAGGAAAGAATCCGGCATTGTCTTATCCAGGCCACTTTTCTCAGACAAAATCCTAAGCCGGCGTCTTTCTCAATCCGTCGAAAATCTACCCGGATAAATTTCCGACCCCGCAAAACTTGAAATTTAATAACAGATGGGTTTTAGTTAACAGTTGATAACAGATTTAACATAAAGGTTATGTTGTCAAAAGGTTCCTCAAGGAGTTCAGATTATTGCCGATCCAGGGGCCGTGTTATTTTTCCCGAACAATTATTGACATCTGCTTAATCCTATTTTATATTCCTTAAGGACTAATTAATTCGCACTGAGTAAAAGGGCATATTAATAGGCCTTTCGGCCGAACAGGCCTCCTACCTGCACAGTGTAGCCCAATGTTCCTGTCCCTGATGCGATACCTTGGCCTCTACCAGGACAAACGACTGACATGGAACCTCCACACAGGACTTAAGCGCACAGACTGTAACACACGATTTATCATTCTAAAGCTACTCGATAGACCATCTAAACTAAACTCTTACTGACAAACCAAATCAAACTTTAAATTGCTCTGCTGGCCTCCTCCATTTGGTCATACGGACTTAAACTGCTAAGCGTTCCAAACTTAATCGAATCCAATCCGTCCAATATGAAATCCTCAGAAAAATAGTTTATGCCTCTTTCTATGTTTCCAATCACACCATCCGTATCGACCTAAATGTACCTCTTGTTACTCATCTAGCCCAATCCCTCGACAAAAGCTTACAATCCTAACTATCCCACCATCCGAACCCTTTCATCAAAAACCTGTCTTCCACTTCATTACTGAATAATCCTCTCAGGAGACCGAAACATCGGTGGCCCCGCGACAACCTCACTACTTGACATCGTTCTCCTAGTATGGAGCACATCCCACTCATCATGTTGAAGTTATAACGGCTTTTATCATTAGATAGTTGCTGTTAACGTTTCTATTTTATTGTTAAATATGTATACACTATTTGTTTTATCGAATGAATGCAGTTGTAAAAACAAAGAATAATTTTAAAAAAATTGAAGCGACACCAGGAAGGATTTTTTTGTGAAGAAATCCGCTTCAAGGCATATTTTTATAATTTTATATAATATAAACGTTGTATTTTCTTTTTTTTTCGTCGGCGATACGGTAATGATTTATAATGTATGCGAGGAGAATTAAATATAAACACACAATCGCTTTACGCGGAGACCCGAGGTGTGGGTTTTCCTCCCAATTATTTTGATTATTACTGTTTCCACATAATATTAATAATAACTAACATCTTATAAAATGTTTCGTGCCTTTTAGCCGAAGGGCTGAATTATGATTTCCTTTTGAAACCGCAGAGGATGATGATTATAATCGAGTACTTGCACGAACTTTTCTTTGAGCGGTTTCGGTCAAAACGCGCGTCGGCCTACGCTTGAAGCGAAATAAATTGCAATCCATTTCGACTTATCCTAAATATTATGTAATAGTTCTTCCGTAAATGTGTACAACTAGACTGTTTTTTGGTCAAATATTTCATGAATTAACGTTGAACTAGACTTATTGAAGTGACTGGGTTCTTAGGAAGTTGAAACTCTTGGGGGTTCAGTCGTGTGTTCAAAGTCGATTGTGCGGTTTTCAGGTAAATGTTATGTCAATGCGAAGTCCCAAGAGGGGGACGAGATTGGTTGCAGAAAGAGGAAAAAATTGAAGGTTTGCTGAGATTTGGTTTCGTTGAGTCTGATCCTCGATTTCTTGAACCATTCTTCCAAACAGAAGAAATGGTCATGAAGGTTTTCTGGAGTCCATTGGGTCTATGTTTCCTTAAAGTAAGGCTGTATCATGATTGATGATTCCAGTGTATACTGAATACAGAACGGGGCAAAGGATTCTGCCATGCGGAACACCCATTTCATCAAAAAGGATCGAGGAGACTGTCAAGTCAACTCACACCTGAAGTGAAAACTCCCCAAGGATAGAAACAGAACCTGTGAACCCCTGTTTCTGCAACAATACTAGAAAAACCTAGGATCATTGTATTACGTTGCCAACCCGATAGGCATTTTAAAATACTGAGGGTGGTTGAAGATAGCCTGTGTCAGTTCTACCGATGAGAAGAGGAAAAACGGAGGATACCATTTGACGGACGCAATGCATAATGCTAACCTAATCGATTCCGCACTGAGCGTGATAGTGGATAAAATAGAGTGTAAAAAATTGAAAATTGACAACTTGATAATGTACACCCATCATATAGAAAACATATCCTACGTAGGTTCCACCAAAAAATAAGAAACAGCAGCACAAAATACATATTACTTAGGAATAAACGAAATAAATGCAGTACAGCTTGTCAAATCTATTCCATACTACGCGTTCAAGGCATAATTAAAAAATGGTAACATAACTGAGGGGCTGCTACCAATGGAGACTAATAAAATGCCTTCTAGATAATGAGCTAAACTCATATGGAAGAAAATCTATGAAGATTCTAGGGCCTGGGTCCCGTCGGGGGTGGTTCGCGTCAGACCGGTGAGGGTCATAGGCATGTTTGCCCCTGTGACCTATGGATGTGGACTTTTCCATGCCAATCTAGATGTAATGGTTTTTATCCACATCCCCGAAGGGGTCATAGTACAAAAAATAAGGTATGAAGAATCATTGAGGGTGTCCCCTCCTTCTCCAGCTGCGGGCCGTCGCTGCCCGGGTCTGGGTTCATAGTGGCCGGGGCCTCCGTTACACCTACAAAAGCACTGTGGCCGGATATCAGAGGATAAAGCAAAAACAAAAATGAAACATCAGTACCGAGGTGCAGTCACTCCAGTAAATATAAGTGAGAAGCTATAATTAAGGCTATAGAGACTAGAAAAGGAGAGGCTGTAGAGGATAGATAGATAGATGTAATAATTCAGGGTGTGGTATACTGCGCCCTTTAAGAGCTATTGTATCCCCTGTGCTCTGCCTAAAGCACATCGGTGAGTCCTATTTCATCAAGAAACTTGATTAATAGGCCCGGTTTCAGTGGTTGTAGTTCTTCTATGGTCACATTGTACATCCCAAAACACTTCCTCCTGCGGGCTAGTGTAGCTCCGCAGTTTGTTAGTAAGTGTGTTGGTGTCTCTTCTGCTTCTTTGCAGAATCTGCATGTGCCATCTTGGATTATTCCAATTTTCTTTAGATGTCCATTTAATCTACAGTGTCCTGTCAGGAATCCTGTTAGGATTCGCAGTTTGTTCCTGCTTCCTTTGACACATTCTGTGGTTTCTTTCTTGCCAAAATTGGTTAGAAGATTCTTGGATTGTCTATGTCCAATAAGTGAATTCCAAAGTTCGCTCGGAGGGACCGCGGTAGCCGAGTGGTTAGCATGAGGCTGTAGAGGAAGAGCATGATAGTCCTATTTGATAGAGTCAGTGCTACGTCCAATATGATATATTCCAGGCTATATAATCAAGGTATAATTAGAAAATAGTAACATAACTGAATGAATAGTCACTATCAATGGAAGCTAATAAAAAACCTGAAGCTAGATAGTGCAAGTTACCCATACGAAGAGGAGCATGACAGTATTATTTGATGGACGCAGGCTACAGCCAATATGATATATTGCATACTATACATTCAAGACATAATTAGAAAAAGGTAAGGCTAATTCAATCTATTCCGCACTACAAGCCGATATCACAATTTATTTATTAATAATTACAGAAGAACATCCATGTTTAATCCGAAAATGGGAACAGTGGACCCCTAAGTACAGTAATCATTTCGGGTAGCATTCCTACTCCCTCTCTATTCGGAGCCATGGGATGACACCTTTCAATTATGTGTGACACATGGAGCATTTCTACATTCCTAGTTGTCAGATCAACTCCGTGCATGAGGAAACAGTTAGACCTTTTTTAAAGGGCATATCCCCGGAAGGTCAGATTTGTTTTAAAAGAAGGTCCAGCGGCTGCGCGCCAGTTGGAAAGATAACATTCGCCAACGTAAAAATCGGCGCAATTGACTTTCTCGATGCATAGGAAAAGTCCAGGACTGTTGAAAGAGCATTCTGTGTGCTTCGTCCATTTTCGGTTCTTTCAAGTTCACCCACTCGTGATGAAGGAAGCGGCCGGAAACATCTCACTGCGGGTACCAACCGTGAACTAAGATTACATCACGTCTATTTTTTTATTCTTCTCTCCTCCTACATGGAATAGGACGTAGTCCGAGCGCTAATCGAAACGCTTAGCGTCGACGCATCGTAAGACGGCGTCACATGGAGAATAATGAACTATTTCGCCTACACCTTTGTTTTAAATTTAAAATGTAAACTCGACTGTTTAAATTATGTCCCAGATTTTAATGTTTTGCAGCTAGGTTAAGGCTGAACATCCAACAATTTCATGGAAAAGTTCGTCACATCTCATTTTCGCAAACAAACGTAAATTTAAAGAGGATATATTCGCGTTTGAGTGTGACCTGTGCATTGCGTAAGAATTGGTCTACGAGGACAGAGAAAAATTATTCCTACTTTCTTATTGGGCGTTTACTTCTCCGCAGCATGGGTGTGGTGTGTTACACCGCCTCTCTTTCAACTCCATCGCCTTTTGTCTACATGCGGGTTTTTTCGCTTTTATACATAACAAGCGTTTCGTACACGTTTATGTAGAGACTTGGTGGAAGGCATGCGACGCAACGTACTTGGGCAACCCACGAGCATCCATGAACGATGGATTCGGACACGGTTTCGTCACCCTCGAAGGGACGCGGTGTACTGTCGAAAGATTTTTTTTCACTTGTCTGGTAGGAGGTCCTAGCCGCTCGAACCCGAATTAAATAGCTTTTTTGTAAAAATAAAACAGACCTTATCTAGAGACAAAAATTCGTAGGATGCTATGTGAGTGGGGTCTCTATCGTTTAAAAGCAAAACACGCGACACGAAGAAGTTTCCATCCGGAGTGGAGCACATACCATGTGACATTTTTCAAAAATATTCAGCCGGATAGGAACGATAAATTCGCACCCGGGACGGATTTGAGGGAGAACGAGCAGGCGAGGGCGAAGAGAAGGAAGCGGTGCTGCGTAATTTGACCAACCTCACGAAAGGAAGCGCAGATAAGCGTCCTTCTCAAACAAGGTCTCTTTAATTTCAAGTGATTCCTTTGAACAACCATTTATCTTCTAACCACGTGGATTATTCGGTTAATATTTCCACAGAACAATTGTCAGCCTATAACACAAACTAGAATTTTTCTTTCTTCATAACTTATTTTTTTTATCAAAAAAAGTCAGGTTTGAAACAATATTTCAGTGTCTTAAATACATTATTTACTTTATAATTGCCCTTCAGTAACAAAGGTTAAAATCTAAAAAAAATTAATAAATTCTTTTTAATAAATAAATTTTCGGCATAGCGGATCGAGAAACCTTAAGTTAAAAACTCAAAATATTAGACTTGCTGCAACAATTCTAGATAAACCAAGGATATTGCCAACCTGATCGACATTTTAAAATATAGGGGTGGCAGAAGACAGCCGGTGTTAGTTTTGCCAATACAAAGACATAAAACGAAATAAAAGTGGGAAAAAATATCAACGGTACGGGGACTAATAAATAGCTGAAGCTGGGTGTTGGTAGCTATAACCCATACGACGAAGAGCATGATAGTCCTATTTGATGGACGCAGTGCTACGGCCAATATAATCTACTCCAGACTACACATTGACAAGCTTGATAAAGAGCACCCATATAGAATATAACCTATGTAGGTTATGCCAAAGAAGAGGAAACAGCAGCACAAAATATATATTGCTTAGGAATAAACGAATTAAACGCAGTGTAGCTTATCAAATATATGCAAGGCTATACATTCAAAGCGTAATTAGAAAAAGATAACATAACTGAAGAGTTATTATCAATGGACCCTAATAAAAATCCTTCTAGATAATGAACTAAAACACATATAACAGAAAATCTATTAAGGTTCTGCCAAGAAGAGGGATCGTCTGTACTTGGGAACAGTCAACCCAGCAAATGAGTTTAAACTATTACGGCGATGTTAGCTAACAAAAAGCCTGAAGCTAGATGGTGCTAATTAGAAAAAGGAGGAGCTAGATAGCTATAACCTTACACATTCAATATTATTGACGCTGTTACTTCAATTTCTGTATCAAAATTATTAAACCACACGACTATCTTTCAATACTTATCACGTGCATGTTAAAAATTAGTATTGGTCCCTGGATGTCTAGAAATTCCAATCTATTTAGTTGCAATCCGGCAATATGTCAAATCGTCAATACCATACCGTCAATTATATTGTTGCAAGTGCCCTATTTGTGAATGAGCTCAATGACACCTGATGGAAGCAGTGCATAAGACTTTTCAGCCACCTCAACAACATATAATCAAAGAACAGAGAAAATGACCTTCACAATATCTGATACTTTGAAGTTTTCAACTTTAAGCGCAAGCCCTGGATTCAGATAAAATCTATCCAACCTAATAGAGAATGAATAATAGTAAAATATTTATAAAATATATATTTAAAAAAAGAGAGAAATTAGTAAGGAAATTTTATTGTCTTATTGAGCAATACGCTGTTTTTAATTGACTCTCTGAATAATGTTTATGGCAGATGGCAGGTTTTTCTAAATAATTCCAAATACGCCATTTTACTTTCAAGTTGGTCCGGGCAAGGGTACTTCTAAATTTTTTCCGTTTCGAATTAGACGAGGTGAACAAGTTGAAATCACACGACCGGGTTGAGAACTAGCCGTCGAAGAATGCAAAACGTTTTGTCAGTCTGATTTAACCAGGGGATCTACACAACTACATCTACACAAATTGCTTCGCGTATTTTACACTCCTCTTCTCGATTCACGTTGATTATTTGTTATCACGGACTTATTTTAACTCTGGTGGTTGTCGGAAACCTACTACTTCCGATCCTTTAGTCTATCAGACACGTTTCCGCTTTTCGTCATCTTCAGGAGAAAATTTTCACATGAGATCTGTTTAGTCATACAGGCCGGAGAAAATTTGAGGATGACCGGAAAACTGCGCAACTACTGTTCATAAGTCTTCAGGTCTCAAGAAGAAAGCATAAAAATGTATAGAGATTAGTGACCGTTAATCGATAGTTATTCAGATATCGTGAGATGCGGTCGGGTGTGATGTAGGTTTCAGAAAAACATTTTCTTTATCGTGCCAACGTTTCGATCTTTTATTGAGATCATCTTCAGGGCCTGGGATTTACAAACAATGTTTACATTTAACAAATACATTTAGGATGTAGTAGTTTTTCTGAAACCTACATCACACCCGACCGCATCTCACGATATCTGAATAACCATAAAAATGTAGTTACTAAACTTTATGTTGGGGATGAGAAAAAAAAGTGCTAGGGCCTAACAAGCCATATTATCCAGATCATTAATAGGCTAAATATCATACAAACACACGGCTGAAAATGGAAGAAAAAGAACCCGTATGACAGACCACGGCAAGAAAAGGCAGACCAAAATCGTCATAAACGACCAACCCATCGGTCCTTTTCGTTCAATGCCTGGCTGACAGACTTAAATTGTGAGATTTCCTCCTGTCGTCTGCGGGTTGATAAACACTGAAGATGGCGAAATGCCCAAACGCGTCCTAATTACCAAAAATCAGGATAGTTAGACCAGGATGTTAGGTAACTATCGCACAACAGACTTAAATAAGTCCAAACCTACGCTGAACCTCCAAAAATGCTGAACTGTCTGTAATGTTTAACTATCTAAATCAGTTTTATAAAAAAAATATATACATTAAAAGTTAAAACATCGTTTTTTAGTCAACGCTCTAAAAGAAAGTACAGCAGAAACGAAGTTTAAATACTTTCACAGGCTGAAATCTCGGGGGGAAAAGGCAAGTTTTCTCTCTTCGGTTTACCCAAAGTTCATGACACTTCTTAAAATGGCCATATTTCTCTTCGCAATAGATACTGCATAATTACATCGTACACGACTGTATTAATAGGCCTGTTGCCAATGTAAACTATTAATAATTAGCCTACCGTTAGAAATATAAAAAAATCAAACAAAACGACCCTTCGATCGGTGGTATGTATAGCAAATTTTTATGGAGTTTCAGAGGTGGATAAGTTAGAAAGGCATTGAAGTCCCGTTAGAGGGGAACGATCCACAACCAGGTCAGCACAGGGGACTGGCTGAGAAGCCCTGTCCAACACCCTGTCTTTAACATTACCTACCCATTCAACGGGTTTTTATCGGGTATGACCTCTTTATAATCTACGTGATATAATACTAAATAGGGATAGAAATATTCTCAGAACTGTAGTTTTTCTCAAACACGTTTTGTAAATACCCAGATGGTAAAAATAGACCTAGCAGAGTTTATGTTGGGCTTAGTATTTTGGAAATGCATTTTTTTTTATTATTTCATACATTTTTATAACTAAATATTTAAAAAAGAATACAATTTTCCAGTGTTTATTCGTTTTTGAAGTAGATTTTTCTTTAAAATCGGACTTCACAGTAAAGCATCTTTCCTGGTTAATTAAAATTCCTCAACAAATAGAGAAAGTTTTAGAAAATGTATAATGAAAATATATATATATAGGTATTTGATAATAATAATTTTTGTTATATTTATTATTAATTTCTAGCTTTCTAGCATTTTCAGTTTTGAAGTGGTTGGATATTTTTGAATTTATGCAAAAGAAATCCATAAAAATATTTGTTATTCCTACAATCACTCCAAATACTTTTTAATAGTTTATACAAACATTTTTATTTAATAGACTAAAATTTTATTTTCCATTCAAAAGAAAAAATTATTCTTATGGCAAAAAAAAATTTTTCTCGAAAAATATAAAATGATATTTAATAGTTTTGTAAACACCCAGGTGATGAAAATAGACCTAGCAGAGTTTAAGGTGAACATTGTTTTGTAGAAATTGCAATTTTTTATTATTTCATGCTTGTTTTATTGCTAAAGATTTTACAAAAAATCAAATTTTAAAGTGTTCTTCGTTTATAAACTAGACTTTCTTTTCTTTGAGACCAGACTTTACAGCAAAGCATCGTACCTGGTTAATTAAAATTCCTCAACTAATGGAGAAAGTTTTGGAAAATTATATTTACAAGGGGACATATACAGGGTGATTGGCTACTCGTACGGCAAAATTCGTCAGGTGCTTCTACACCTCAAATTTAACAAAAACAACTACATATGAGCCATGGTCCGATTCTCATCCCTTTCGCAGATATTCAACATTTTTTGTTTCAACTATCCGTTTTCGTCATAAATCTACTCTTAGCTCTTGGACTATTCATTTTTGGGAAAATCCAAAAAGCATTGAAAAAGAGCGTTAAATTTCCCTTAAAATGGTATTCTCCTAGAACTTTTAATTTAATTTTTTAATAAAAAAACAAACACTAAATCTGTCAAAAACTGTTAAATTTAAAATTTGTAAAAAAACACTGCAACCTCGTTGGAAAAATAGACTGTAGAGCTTGGCATATTTCATAGAAACTTCTTCGTTTAATAAGCTATCTAGCGATATACTTTTCTTCAATTACATTAAGCCAAAATGCATAAATTTTGTTCTAAATGGGAGAAGAGTGATAACGGTGTGAAAAAGGGAGAGTGGAGTTAATCTAGTAATTAATGTTCTAGGCAAAATTAATTTTCCAACTTTAACTTAATAAAAAAGCACAAAAAGAAAAAATACAACAATACATAAAAAAGAGACAAACATAATAAACATCCAATGCAGAAAAATTGGACAAAATATCTGCACTAAACACAGGCAAAAGGAAAAAAAGAACAGCAATATAGAAGTTGTAAAACCCAACTAAAAAAAGTACAAACAAAGGAAAATTCAACGTAAAAATCAAACAAAAGCCATAAAAAAGAGGCAATAAACATAAAGAACAACCAAATTATGCTTATTTTTTTTCTTTTTTGCACTTTTTTATTAGGTTAGAGTTGGGTTTTACAACTTCTGTATTGTTTATTTTTTGTCTGTGTTTTGTATAGATATTAAGTTCAATTTTTCTGCTTTGGTTGTTCGCTATGTTTACTGTCTCTTTTTTATGTGTTTTGGCTCTTTTTTACGTTGATTTTTTTCTATTTTGTGTGCTTTTTTATTAGGTTGATGTTTTGTTTTAAAACTCCTGCATTGTTGTTCTCTTTTTATCTTTTTTTTGCTGTTTTTAGTGAGGATATTTCATTTATTTTTCTGCTATAAATACTTCTTAATATTTTATATAATCTTTGTTTAATAGGCTAAAGTTTACTTTTCTATTAAAAAGAAAAATTGATTCACATGGCGAAAGTAAAATTTCTTTTTCAAAAATATAAACTGATAGTAGATTTCCCATTTTTTTGCAATACTGGATCCAATGAGAAAAATCAGATCAATCAAGTTTTTCGGTAATTGAACAGAAAATATCCGAACATATTCCGGTCAGGATTTGCAATAGAAGTTATCTATGGACGATGTAAAATTAAGATAGATAAATGCACCTTTGTACCTTGTAATTTTTTTATTATCTGTTACAAGTGGGGCATTGTAACTTTCATAAATTTTCTAGTTAGAGCACTTAAATATTCTGGTCGGGTATGGTTTATGAGGGTTTCAGCGACCATAAAATATCAGTCTTACGTATCATTTTAGTTGTAACTCCAGAATGGGTTGAAAATATTATACGGATTTATGTGAAAAATATTAATAAATAATTAAAATTAATTATATGAAATGACTTACGGTGAAATTATCTCCTAATTTGTGAATTTCTCTGGCGAGTCTGTTGGTATACGTTTGGGGGCACTTCTGATCTTTCTATGTCGTCTCCTGAAAGTTCCAAGTCCTGCATCATCTGCATGATCTCTCGTTCTTTTTTCATTTCTTCTTTGTTGACCCCGGTGTCGTAGTAGTGTGCGTCAGGACGATCCCCGGGGAGGACGGGAAGAGGGGCGAATTTCAAATTGGCCAGGGATCCGTAGGAACGGGACCTATGCTCCTGCCTGATGGAGTAAGAAAATGCCCTTTCGTTCATGTGCCCTTTTCTCCTGTAGATGCCCGTGTTGTAGGGGGATTCGGCGTCCTCGTCCAGACCCATGAGGCTGGTGCCTTTTTTGAAGTTTTCGCCTTCTTTCCCTTCTTTGTTGTAGAGTCTGGCGTCGAAGGGGCTCTCGGAGCATTCCTCCTCGGACCCCGGGCCGACCCCGCCGGGGTTTTGGCCTTTAGAACTGGGCGGTTTTCCGTTTTTCATCTCTTTCATAGGTCTCTGTTCGTACACCATCCCAGGGTCGCCCCATTCTTCGCAGTTGGGCGGTGGAGGCGGCATGATCGGTATCATTTTCATCGCTTTTTTATTGCCCTTTTTCCCTTTCCTTCCGTAATTGTAATTCATCGTGGCGTAGTGTTGCATTAAATAAGCTTCGATGGGGAAATGGCACGGTTGGTAAGAGGACACCGGGCTCATCGGCCGGTTCGAAGGCATGTATATCGGTTCTTCCATGGTGACGGGATAGTGTTTGTTTTTCTTCCCGGTCGTCTGAACGAATATCGGGGCAGGCGGGGGCGGGTAGAAGTTCGGAGACACCATAGGCGGCCCATGAGGATGAGGACGGCCTTTCGGTGGCGGGCCCCTTCTCAGATGAGGGATGGTCGCCGGTACGACAATCATAGGCGGAGGTTGCTGTTGGTGAGAATGGTAACCGCCGTGATTTCGCATCAGAGTCCCTCCTACGGTCGATCCTTGAGATCTTACCGTGCTACCTGGCCTCATTAATGATCCGTTCATCAGAGGATACATCTCTTCTTTGCTCCCTCCCGTCATTTTTTTCCTCCTCGACGATTCTTTGTTAGTTTTGTTTACAGTTTGTTTCTCTTCTTTAGTCGGCGGAGGCGGAGGAGGAGTGGCGCTCATTATCTGCCTAGGTCTCGACGACCTGGCGCTTTTCATCGTGCTCGTCCCGTACTCGCCGTAAATCCCTTCTTCGCCGTCGGAAAGCTCGCGAGTGCTTCCGGCCCAGATCTTGTGGTTTTCGTCACCGTTATAAACAGAGATGTCATCGTTGGATCTGGAAAAATCGTTGTTGAAGACTAAGGAGGCGCTTGTATTCCCGTTGGCGTTGTTACCGTTGCTCTCGAACGTACTGTTGTGGACTACGCTGTCCAGGGTCAGGGTGCTTCCGGCCAAAGGGGAAGTCATACGTCTCCAGCCGTCTACTTTTTCGATGCTGTTAGAACTGTTGCCGATCTGACAGTCCTTGCGTAGGGTGCCGTAAGTGCCTCCGTTCGAGTTGTAAGTCGAGGGCGGGTCGGATTGACGCGCGGCGTAAGACGAATCCGCATACGCGTGAAAACAGCATCTGACCAGAGCGTTGGCCGCCATTTCCCTCTTGCAGATGAAAGTGTGACATTCCAAAACTTTGATGCCGGTCGTACGGCGTAAGATGCAGGCGAAGAGAGGAGGATGGTTGGGGTTGGGGGATCTCGCGAACGGGGAGTCCAAAGGCAAAAATCTCGGCTGCGACGAGGAAGAAGCCGGCGACTTCTCGGGCACGAGGACGTACCTCACCGCGGCACAGTAATGAAGTGTGTCGATCGGAAAAAATCTCGTTACCTTTTTGTGATTTTCGTCCACGTTCTCCAAAAGGACACCGTTGCTCCAAACGCTGAGCCAAGAGTCTATCCCTCTCGCTCCGAGGGCGCCTTGTTCCGGATAGAGTTCCCTCAGAGGCTCCTGTATCCCTTGGAGGCCGTCCTTCGTGATGTGAGGCACCGCAGAGCCCAGATAAAGGACCCTGCACCGGCAGATCGGTGTCGCGTCATGGGAAGACCGGTGATGAGCCATCATTTTGGATCGATCCTTTTAAAATCTATTCACTCACTTCTCAAATATTCATAAACGTCCACTAACAACAGGATGAACGATTGTACAAAGTGTACATTTTCTTTCGACAATCTCCAGAATAAATCCTCGTTTACACAGATCACACCACTTCAAATTTTGGGAAAAAATCACAATTTCTTTTTCCGGTTAAACCCAGAGGCAGGTCGATCAATACTTATAAATCCTAAAAGTTTTTAATATAATAAACGGAATTTCACTGACAGGCACGAATGGAGGGGAAAAAGAGACAAAAGTGAAGAAGTTTGAAATCGAAAGACGTACGCAGTTCTCGGCGTAGACGAGCCTCGGTCTCAAGACACGAACTGAGGAGAATCAACAAGTTCTTCTGTTTGGTAATCCGCGGTATGCGCGTCACGCATGCGCACCCGCCGGCCCGCCCGCCTGCGACACCCTGTACACCTACCTGCCCCTTGTCAATGGCTTACTGCCACATAATCCCTCCAATAGGATTATCCACCTATTATCTGTAATAAAATTGAACAAAGTATTTTGTCCAACTCGACTAAGAAAAGGTTTTTATTTTTCACCCCTAGGGCCAGTCAGTGTTTTTTCTGGCCAGATAACAAACAATTTCCGAAATTTTTGGGTTGCTAGGTACTTTAAACATAGTCCATCCCAAAAAAACTAAAGGCTTTCCTTTTGATCTTCATTCAAAAAGATCTTTAGTAACTAATTTACTAATCTTTTTTAAATTTCATTCCAGCCCTTTTTGATAATTAAATTCACCCTTTTGCAAAACAGTTTCACCCTTTTACAAACTAAATTTCACCCCTAGATGGCACTTAGTCAAGTCTACATTTCCTGGCTAAATGACTTACAATTTCTCAAATTTTGGATTGCTCTGTACTTTAAACATAGTCCATCCTTAAAAATCTAAAGGCTTCCATTTTGGTCTTCATTCAAAAAGATCTATAGTAACTAATTTAATAATATTTCACTAATCTTTTTTTGGATTGCTCTGTACTTTAAACATAGTCCATCCTAAAAAAACTATAGGCTTCCATTTTGGTCTTCATTCAAAAAGATCTATAGTAACTAATTTACTAATATTTCACTAATCTTTCTTAAATTTCATTCCAGCCCTTTTTGTTAATAAAATTCACCCTTTTGCAAATCATTTTCACCTTTTTGTAAACTAAATTTCACCCCTAGAAGTTCGAGTCTAGTTTATGTTTCCTGGCTAAATAACATACAATTTCCCAAATTTTTGGATTACTCTGTTCTTTAAACTAATCTATACTAAAAAAGTTAAAGCTTTTCCTTCTGATCTGCAGTCAAAAAGATCTACAGTAACTAATATTTGACTAATCTGTCTTCAATTTCATTCTAGCCCTTTTTGATAATTAAATTCACCCTTTTGCAAAACAATTTCAACTATTTGTAAACTAAATTTTACACCTAGATGGCACCAGTCTAGTCTTTGCTTCCTGGCTACATAACATACAAATTACTCAGTACTTTAAAACTTAACTCTTAAAAAAGTTAAAGCTTTTTTTAAGAATTAAATAATAAACATTTTTTGAATTAATTTTGTCCATCAGTGTGTCACGATCTTTTCTCGATTCAACAAGACGGGCCCAACTCTGAATCCTTTTTATGAGAAACAGAGCCCCAGAGGTCTTGATCGAACCTGAATACAGCCGATCAGGTGCCTTTTTAAAATAAAATTTAATTAAGTTTAAAAACAATTTATTAAACACACAAGAAAATAATAATTAAAACCAATAAATTTCCTTTTAAATTTTAAACAAACAATTGAAACTTTTTATAAATTTAAATAAACAGTAATTTCCTACAAAGTGTCTGCCAGACCATTTAGAACAAGGGTGGATATGTATTCACTATTTCCAGTCAATTCGCAGTGGACTGAAGCACTCTATTTTAGGGAATACAACACTTTTGAGGATTGCACACTTCTTGTCTCTCATCTACACGGAATCTTGTTCACCTCTCCGACTCGACTGTCTCTTCCCTATTCTCTTTTATTTTTTTTAATCTAGGCCTAATCACGAAATCTAAATCATAACATTGTCACTTTGAAATCAATTGAAATGTGACAAGTGTATATCACTAATCTTCCTTAAATTTCATTCTAGCTCTTTTTGCTATGTTAGTTCACAGTTTCCAAATAAAACTCCCCCTTTTGCTAAAACTTCAAAATCTTTTGCAGGGCCTCAACATTTGGTCCAAAAAGTGGAGAATTAAAATACATGCAATGAAGAGCCAATGCATTAACTTTTCATTCAGACGTAGAAACTACTATCTGTTTAATGGGAGATCACTACCCCCTGTCGAACAAGTATGTTATTTGGGACTTCACCTGGACAAACGACTTTCTTGGAATCCGCACACAAGATTAAAATGAAACGAAATAAGTGGACGTTACCAAACTCTTATCACCACTACTCGATAGATGACCCAAACTTCTACTTCATTACAACAGAAACACCATGGTTCTCAAACTAATATTCCCTTTGTTCCAGAAATAGCGAAACGCTATTACAAAAAATTCCATCAATCCCTTTCCACACATCCCAATTCAGCTTGGTCTGTCAGCTCAGTTCCACTACCACCCCGGATAATCCTCTTCATTGTCTGAGATGCTGATCGCCATGTGATGCTCTACATAGTGACAAAGAAAATTAAAAAGTGGTTATTATTTATTTTTTGTAAAGGAGGTTCACAACTGGGAGATTTTTCCTCACATGTTTTTCTTATTAATTTTGTTCTTACAGCATTTTTATCATTGTAATTGTTTTACATACGTAAAAAATAAAAAAAAAACCTTTTGCAATTCAATATTATCCTTTTGCAAATTAATTTCACCCCTAGGAGGTACTAGACTAGTCTAGGATTTTTGGCTAAATAATTATACAATTTCCCAAATTTTCTGATTACTTAGTACATTAAACTTAATCCTAAAAAAAGTTGAAGCTTTTCCTTCTGGTCCTCATTTAAAAAGATCTGATTCACCCTTTTGTAAATTAATTTCATTTTTTACTAAATAAAATAGAAAATACAAACCAAAAACAAATAAATGTTAATCGTCATTTTTAATAATGGATTTACTTAAAAATATTAAACGAAGATTACTCATTTTGTAAAAAACACCTTTTCTCTTCTTTACTCCATTTTAATCCAGTTGTATTCTTTTTAACCATGGAAAGACATCATGTTGAACCAGATGTTCATAATATTATTGTGAGAATGGGTCATCGAGGTGACTGCCAAGTGGATATCACAGAGGCAGTTGGCATTTCTCAGAGCGTGGTCTCCTGGGCTTTAGCCCAATTCTGAGAAACTGGAAGTGCCAATAGGAGGCCAGGTAGTGGATCTCAGCGCATAACGACACTAAGGGAAGACAGAAATATTGTCATTGCTACATACGAGGAATACATCCCTCAAAATAGGGATCTCATTGGCAGGGATTTTCAATTTCAGGATGACAATGCCAGACCTCATAGAGGCAGAGTTGTTCATCAATGTTTAGAAAACCTGGGAATTTCCCATCTGCCCCTTCCCCCATTTACTCCAGACCCCAATCCCACTGAGCACATATAGGATGCGTTGCAGAGAAGGCTTTTAAATCACCATCCCCAGCCAGTTGACCTGCAACAACTGATGCAGCATTGCAACATCTATGCAATAAAATTCCTTATAAAATTAGTTACAATCTTATTATCAGTATGCCCAACAGGTGCACAGAGGTTTTAGCTAACAGAGGGCGTTATAAATGGTTTTAATTGGTAAAAATTTATTGTGTTCAGTAAACAAAATAATGGAATTAAAACCTTTTATTCAGTTATTTTTCAAAAGCTCTTAATTAAATTTTCCTTCAGTAAAAAACATAATGATTTCTAATAAATGTTAATGCAATTTATAATAAAAATAAGATAAAAATTCTATGGAAAGTAAATACTACAAAATTGGCAATGTCCCTCTTCATTTTTGACAGTTTAGATCAAGATAAATCTCAAGGTGTATATGTAAAAGATTAAAGTTTGTTTTTCTGTACGTTCATTTACAAATAGTAAAGGGAAAAAAATGAGTATTTTCAAATAATATTATTAGATTAAGCATTTTCAAGTTAAAAATCTTAATTTCCAGCCTACTTGATCAACACTTCACAATTTTTTATTTTTAAACCAAACCATATGATTATAGCAATAAACCACATTTCGTAGCCAAGGAGATATTAGAACAACAAACACAACTCTTAAACACTCCATACCTACACAAACTCACTCACTCTCTAAATTCCAGTATAAAGTGACACAACATTTAAATTGATAAAATTTCTTCGAGCATATTAGTTTTGAAAAATTAGTGAATAAAAATGGAAGACAATAAGAACAAGACAAAATTCAACGAAGAGTTTGATTTGGCATGTTTACAAGAAGAAATTTTTTTAGAAAAAGTTATTAGTAATGAAACACAAAATTCCTACTGCATGAACACTGTGAACAATGTAGTGACTCTAATAGATGAAGAAGAAATACAAAATGACACAGTAGATGTTTCAAGCCCCAGTTCAGAAGAAGACATGCTAGTACCCAATCGGGACAAAACAAAACATATTAATTGGAATCACATTAAAACAGGAGAAGGTATCTTATTCAATCTAGAAAATTAAACATACTGAATAATCTACTTTTTTTTTTTCTTTTTTTTTCAGAGAACGATGAAGCAGAACACTAACATACATGTAAACTTTCCAAATTATATAGTTCTACACAATGCACCTCACACGACACTAGTAGTAGGACACTCATTCAGACACCACACAAGAATTAAATTTAATAAACATATTATTATGATACATTACATTGTTGCTTTTTCTTTACTTTTTTATGAGAACATAGCAAAAACATGAACTTTTTTTATTAATTTTACTAAAATTAGTACTTGAAAAACTTTATATAAGAAAAATACAAAAACAAAAAAATTGATGCTTTAAGTATGTCAAATATTTAGTATTTCTTTTATGCTTTGGTAATAATTTATAACTTTAACTCAACCAGAGGATCAGAACTGTTGATATTTCTGATTTCCAAAGCAGTAATTTGGAATAATTCTCGCATTGAGAATGGCGAGAACTACAGAAATTCAGCAAAAATATTTGTCAATTTTAAAAATACTGTATAATGCCATTTAATGTTATATAATAATGACCATGTAAATGGTTAAATGATATTAAGAAAGATAAATTTAATAATTGCTACCCTCATATGACCAAAAACAGGTAGGAATCTTGTTGTTATTGCATGGTGCAATAATTTAAATTATACCATTATAGATTAGATCATTCTAAATTCAGATTATAGCCGGAGCCGGCTTCTTTACAGCCTGCGTATCGTGACCAGTATCAGTCTTGTGCATCTCAATTGTTCTCTCGAGTTCCTCATTAAGCTTAAGGATTTTTACCAAAACCCAAAGCTTTTTCAATGACTCCCATGTGTTTTTCCTTCAAGCCTAGGTTTATCCTCTCCCAGGAGTAGGACTCTCCGCCTGTACCAACAGAGGATGTGTTCCGCTGTTTTTCTCCTTTTTGGTAATATCTGCAGTGTCCAGTTAGCAGTCCAACTATTATTCTAGTCCTAGCACATCCAGATTCATAACATTGTGAGTGCCCCACTAAAACTGGCAAAATCAAGGTAAATCATGTTGAGGAGAAGAAAAGGGCAAAGTACACGGGCTGATTCGGCTTAGTCCCAAACAAACCCGTAGGCATAAATGTGGATCAAAATTTAAACAGAGTGGCTTTTGAGACTTCAGTTGTCATTCAAATTTAAAATGTCATATTTTAATGGCAAAAACGACATCACTGGTCCTGTTTCTGGTCTCTGTTATGATCTTTCACCACGCGATCAAACTTTGGATATAGATTTTATGTTCAGTGTTACATTCCGTTTATACCCAAAAAGTCACTTAATGAAATCAAGGAAAGGCCAAAGACAAATAGCTTTGTAATTAAATTAAAAAAATAATAAAAATAAAAATAAAAATAAAATAAAATAAAAATGTTTCTTTAGTCATGTCAAAAACTATTGATGTATTTCATTTCCTTCTTAATGTATTTACGTCATTAAGTTTTCAACAGAGTATATTAAGCACACAGGGTGTAAACTTACTATTGGGCCACTGATTTGTCTGAAAAATGATTCGAACTAGAAAAAAATGTCAACAGCAAAAGGGTGGACTTGAATTGCAAAAGGGTAAATTTAATTAGCAAAAGAGGGACTTTAATTAGAAAAAGTAAAATTGACTTTCAAAGGGGTGATTTTAAATAGCAAAAGGGTGAAAATGATTTGCAAAAGGATGAAATTGATTTGCAAAAGGGTAATTTAATTTGCAAAGGGTGAAATTTACTTGAAAAAGGACTGGAATTTATGTTGCTAAAGGTGAATTTTGATTACAAAATAATGCATTTAATTCCCAGAAGGGTGAAATTGATTTCCAAAAAGGTGAATTTAGTTTTAAAAGGGTGAATTTAAATAGCAAAAGGGTTAATTTTATTTACAAAAGGGTGAATTTAAGAAGTAAAAGGGTGGATTTGATTTGCTAAAGAGTGAATTTGGTTAGTGAAAGAGAGAATTTTTTGCAAAAGGGTGAATTTATTTTGCAAAGGGTGAATTTGCATTACCTCACAAGCCTCAATAGAATTTCCTATTACATTTCATTTATTATTAAATGTTTACAAAGAATAAAAAACGCAATTGCTTACATGAATAATGCTAAAAGATCAAGTGAATGTAATGGAATGGAAGTATGGCGCATAAACAATACAAAAATTTAAATACAAATAACTCGGGTAAGGAAATTTCTGCTTTTTACAAGACTGCTAAATAAATACCTCATGGGTTGTATGGACTTATGACTGTTAGTTACATTTTAAAAAGAAAAATATTTGTTAAATATTTTTTAAGTTTTTATCAAAATGTGTAGAACAATTTAACCCTGATTTTGACTCAATTTTGAGAACTATAGGACAATTTTTAAAGTAACCATTCCTTGTTTTTGTGGCAATTTTTATTTTTATTTTTAAAAAGTGTTTTGGAGCGTCCTAAGCTATACACGCAGGCTGATTTATCTGGTTTTAACAAAACGTTCATTAATTGTGAATTTTAATTCAACTATGATAATTAACCAATTAAAATATTAACATATTAATAATAAAAATTTTGAAGTGGGATCACAAAAGTAGTGGACGTCTCTCCTTCTGTCCCAATCTCTATGTTATATCTGCATCCAACTTATTCATTATCTAACTGAGCAGAGGCACTAAATTATTATTATTATTTTAAACCAAAAACACTTTTAGAAATTGGCTTTTTTTATTGATCCTGATTGATATAAGAAATATTTCTAAATAAGTTTTCCTGTTAAACACATTTATAGCCAAGTATAAATGTTCTAAACTCTTCAGAAAAATAAATTACAGTAATTACTTTTCTACATTTTTATATAAAGCTGTTCTTTTTTGACAATTAAAACTGTTTAATCACACAAGATGGATTCATGTAAAATATAGTTGTATGTTAGAACTTATAGTACATTTGCTTGCCCTTCCTTCATTAATTATTTGTTTTTAGCTAGTCAAGTTAAACATGAATATTGTAATTACTTTTGTTTAAATGCAATGACGTGATAGCAGGAAGTGACATTTGAACCATATTATTTATTTCATCCTCACTCCTCCCTAGCTGCATCGATCAAATTGAATAGAACCCATCTTAATAACACTCTTCTTTGAGATTTATTTTTGAATGAAAACATCCAAAAAGCAAGATATTATTTTTATTCAAATTTAATCACCTGTAAAATAAGAAAAAACTGAATATAAATATTGTAGGCATGTCCGGAATAATTAATTATGTGATTTGTGTATTTCTTAATTTTCTTATTTTAAAAAAATTCTCAATTTTCTTATTTTAAAAAAATTCTCAATTTTCATGTTGATAATTTTTTCATTTTTTTAAAATCCAAACTGTGTTACTTGCTTTATGAGATTATTTAGATATATAATATATTAGATCTATAATGAAACTAAGCAAAGACCAGATACAATAATTATGCCACTATGAATAGTTAATTATAACAGTTATGACACCATGAATAGTTAATTATACAGTAGATTACTGATGATTTGATTTTACTTCTTTACTGATTTTTTGATTTTCATATTCTTTCTTTTTATTAATTTATGATAAAATCAAAATACATGAAACCTTGGTGTACAACTGCATTTTATTTGTTGAGACTTTACACTGTTTTTATATAGAAAAATGGTATTTCTCATTTGGTCTCTTCAGTCGTTTTGCTCATTGGTCTATTGAAGATGGGAAAACGAGCCTGAACTCCCAAAATAAAATAAATAAAATTTATAACACATAACACTAAAGTTTTCTTCTCCTGTCAACCAAATTACAAATACTGACAGAAATAATTAATAGTTTCTACGCACTTTTCAGTCCAATTTTCAAAAATTTTACCTTATCAGTGAATTAATCGAATATATTTTAGACAAAATAAATGATTTTCTTCCTCTATAGCCGAAACTCCTTAAAAAAGTGAAAGCCTGTTGGGATAAAGTCTGGTGAATATATATAAACAGGGTATGGAAAGACCTGTGTTTCAAGATCATTTAGCTCTTAGACAATCAATCTTGAGATTTGGTCGCAAGTGGTGTTAATACTTAGAATACACTTTATTTTTTCAAGCAAGTTACAACATGATAATAAAAATAAATAAATAAAAATAACTAAGTGTTCTGGCATGGATTCTATTCCATCTGCCGTAATTATTTTTACAAATAAATAAATAAATAAAAATAAAATAAAGTAAAAATACAAAATTAACTAATGTTCATATGAAATAGGTAATAGGTTGACAAAAAAAGGTTATTTTGAAATATAATTTTTAAAAAAATTAAATTCCTTATCCAGTTCGTACCTATACTAGCAAGCATGTAGCATATCTTATAAGTTTTCTCTTAACAGAAACTCAAATAGTAGTACCCTTGTTAGCTGAAAAGATCCTAAATGCAAAAACTGCACCTCCCAAAGGATAGTGCATTCCGCCATAAAATAGAATACATTTTCTGTGTGAATTGCATAAAGTGCCCAACCTCTCATTGTCCTGCCGTCAGACAACTGCAATCTTATCTTAAACAGGCATCAAAGGCATCTTTAAAAGATTAACAAAAATCATTCAACCAAAATAAGTTCCATGGCTGTTGGTGTTCCTCACCCTTATTCAAGCACTGCCTACATCTTCTTTGGTCATCTCATCCCAGGTGCACAAAAGATGGAAAAAAGTTCATTTGTGCCGAAAAACAGCGTACTTCAACTTGTGCAACTGGATCTTGGTCACTTTGTGCCTCCAGCTTTTTTTTTCTCACATCAATCTGTGTCCCTTAATTCCATTCTTTTCTTTTTTCATCCTCCCCATGGGAATAAAGCTGAGGATGAGACAGGAAAAGGTCTGAAAAAGTTACAAAAATATGTGTGATGTGTGTGGTGTGATGAACCTTAAGTTTGGTCATTACTGATAATATTGGTCTGCCTTTCCTCTCTGATTTGATCTGTTAGACATGTTTCTACATTTCACTTCAGTTTTGGGTCTGTTACAAAAATTCATCACTGAAGAAAAAAGCTGATTTGGTCTTATAAAGCAACCCACGAACCCAAGCAAGGATAGGCTGGCCAAATTACTGTTTTTTTTATCCTGCAAATTCACAACAAATTTCATTTCATTACATCTCAGTATTAAAAAAAAAAAAAAAAAAATCATCGGCGAAATTAAGACATGAATTAATTTATGTTTTAACGTAGTCATAACAACTAAAATAAAAATTATATCCAGTCATTCAAACTATGTGTGGATGTAGTCAGAAGAACAAAAACTAATTATATCATTTTGTTTAAACTAATGATAAACTGTTCTGTGATACATTAAATCAAATTAGCTAATCGTTTCCATTCATATAAGGAACATCGTAAATTAGTTTGATACGCATAAAACAAAAAGAATTGAATTGCAGATTAATATAACTTTTATTCTTCAGCAATTAGAGGTTGTTATGCCCATAACCTTATTGGGAGGTGGCCTCTGTCATTCATTACTAATATTGCTGAGTGAGCTGAATTTTATAGTCTATTTTTGCAGGACAACATTTGAAAATAAAAATTGTGCAATAAAATATGAACAAGCTCCAAACAATCTTGATTTCACTTTTTTAGTTTATACTACAGATGTTTGTATCCAATTAAATAGATTTTCAAATTTCTTTTATTTCTTATTACTTTTTGTACAAAAAGAAAAAGTATTCTGCAATTAAAAATTAGAAACGAGAATTTTTAAGTCTTCAATAAATAGTTCCAAAATTAAATATTAAATTTGTTGATGTTAGAGAGGAAAGAAGACAAAATCTCACAAGTTCTAAAACTGTTGAAACATAACAATTGTGTAAGAAATTAAAAAAAAACATTCTCAAAATTAAAAGGATCCAAGATCATTAATATTTGGATTTTTGGTTAAGCTAATATTTTTGTGCCTATTACTTTCAACACATATATAATTGATAAAATGTAAACGTATAATATAGTAATAAAAAGTATATATGATTGAAATTATTGTAAGTAATCGTTTAGAATATTATGTAAAATTTGTTATGGGCCTGAGACAAAAATCAATTTAATTTTTAAGAGCTTCACTGTGTTCTTCACAGTGAAATGGTTCTAATTTATTTTATTCTGTTTTTCCTAATTTGTGAGTAATTAAAATGTCATCACTTTCATTCCATAATAAGTCAAAATCCTTTCCACTATGAGGTCTGAGGGATGGTGAACCCGTAGTTTAGTCCATTCTGATCATTTTGTTATGTCAGAAGCGTTTCTGCTAATCATCAACGACCTTGGTGAATTTTTAGTTTTAACATGCCAAGCTCAGAAAATGATGGGAAGCTGAAAAGTCATCAATTTCATAGGCATCTGGTTGTCTCTTGGTAGACTCCTGAAAAAAATTGCTTATGATGTAAATTAAAAAAAAAAAAAAAGAGTGCAATATTTAATCTGTAATTTGGTCATTAGTAATAAGTCTGCCTATTCTCTTTGGATTGGTCTTTCTGATGCATTTGGCATTTTGCCATCTTCAGTGTATCAGTGTGATTTCTGTGAAGTTTATTTTATTTATATCACTTAATAGAAATTGTATTCAATCATACAAGTTGATCAAACTGGCTGACCCACTAGCCAAAGAGTCCTCTCACCCATGGGAACCACAACTAGATGCACTGGAGAGCTCTAAAGTTAGAGCTGGAAAAATGGCCTGAAAAAACTTGGTATGAGGCAAGCACAATAAATTTATAAATCTCTCAGAAAAGAAAGCGAACTCTACTACCTCAGCAGAAAAATTATAGAGTTTTATACTGTCATTTCTTACTACCATCTAAAGAAGATAGACAAAGGAGAGACAAAAACAAGATGACTCTTTCAAGGGAAATGAGAGAAAGGAAAAAACTGTAACAGGGTTGATTGACCAAAACATTCAACGATAATCAGACCAACAAAATGATTAGAAACGTTGAAACTACAGCTTCATCACCTTGCAGACTCCATGATAAAATCTTTTTGATCTGTCTACAATTTTCCTCAGATCTCTCAAAAAGTACCAAGTTATAAAAGATTGAAGTTTAAAATAATCAATGTTTTAAGAGGAGGAAAGAGTGGAACAAAGTGAAATATACACGAAGCATTAGGCAAAGTAGGATGAAAGAAATGACAACCCCTGTGTGTACCATTCTTTGAATTTTCTTTCATACTAGAAAGTAATTGAAAAGTATTTTTCAAAAATTTATAATCCCATGTTCTCGTTGAAGAATTATTTTTTCCCTATCATCAAGGCTAACCTAAATTTTAATACAGAATCCACTTTAATCTACTGTCATCAGTCTTGGATCTTTGAAAGCAATATGTAAAAAAATTCTGTTAATTCCTTCTCTATTGGACCAAGTTTAACTACTCACAGGGCAACAAGACCTTGCAATCTGTTCAAAATTTGATCAATTAAAAAGTCTTCAGTGAATGACTGCAGATATGAGCAATTATACCTTTTGCATGTTCAATAATTCCCAATAGGTAAATAATAATGGAGATTAATTTTTATAATCCCCAGGACTTGTGAAGCTCTCAGAACAAATTATAAATTGAAATTAGGTTACAGGGATCATAGACAATGGGGTAACATGATACATCCGGCTTTCATTAACATAACTTGACACTGAAATGTTAGATGTCAGGGTATATATATAGTAAATATAACTAATTGCCCTCCATCATAGTCGAACTGACGTGCGTATCGCGTGTGCACTATATTGGAATTATAACATCTGCTACCGGATTTTTTGATGAAAATGGTGTGTCGCAATTTTTTTTAAATATTTTACTTGTTTTATTTAGTTTTTAGTTTTTTATTGTACTTTTTCCTTTTCCTTTTCTACTTTTTTTTAATAAAAGAGATTAGGGGGTGGGGAGTAAAAATTGAAAAAAATAGTGACTCGTCTTTTTTTTCTTTTTTCTAAGTGAGGCCTCTTTTCAAAATTTTTGTGTTTGTGTCTTCATAAAGGAGAGTTTTATGGATTATTTCCTTAGATGTAGCTGAGATAAGTATAATTCACTGCTAACACTGTTGGTTATCCTGGTTAAAAATTTCTTTCAAACATTCAGATTTTTAAAAAATAATAATATAAATATTAAATATTAAAAATTAATATTTTATTTGTCTTACTTATTATATCTTACTGTCTAAACTTACAGTTAGATTTGTTTTTTCATTAGGTCACATCATCGGTATAAAAAAACCCATTAAATTACAATTAAATTAATTAAGTTAAAATTTAAATTACAATTTTAAAATTAAGTTAAATCTGTGAGAGATATTGTTTAGGGTTGCTCCCATAGATCACTGGTAATATGAAAAAGTCTGGTACAAGTGGATCTTTAGCTAGATTGCTGAATATTTAACGACACAATCTAAGTGGAGTAAATTGTATCATTCTTTTGCCTAGGCCCATTTTCAAATTGTATCAGGACATTCGGGGCCGTGGTCTGACTTTCTATAAATTTAAAATATCAAACATCTATCACAACAATCACATAGATTTTGTTCAAACTTTACTCAATTCATTAAATAAAATGTGATGAAACAATAGAAATAAATTATAAATAACATAAAATAAATTAAATAGCTTATCCAGATGATTTTGAAAAGTCCAAACTTTGCTTGTAATAAAGTGAAGTTCAAATATTTAACCTAAAAACTATACAGTATTATGACTGATAGGATTTTTAAATTGTTTCTTATTTAGCATTAATAGATGCATATGTAAAATACAGTTCATGGTGTTTTCTTTAGAGTACTTAAAAAAAGAGGATTGTCTTGTAAAGTTGGACTGTAATAAGTCCTGACCCCTAAAAAAGTTGATAGTGGAAGGTCTGCGAGTCTGTTAACACATGTTGAAACAGGACTGGGTTACTTAGTTCCTCACTGAAGATGGCACATAGCCAAAATGCGTTTGAGTTACAAGCAAAAAAATACGAGTGTAGATGGACTAACAAGAAGTACCTGCCGGTTCGAACCTAAAAAAATTGTTCCGAATTTATTTTTTATTCTTTGCACACTGTTTTATTTTCAAGTTTAATTATTTGAAAATAAAAATCATTTTAAATTTATCAAACGTTTCAACGTGAACATTGGTTTTTAAAATTTTCACAATATAACTACAACCCTGACTTGATAAATGAATATATCTGGATTATAATGGCAGATTAGGCAAGAATAATGGAAATTTATTAAAATTCCAAACCTGAATTGATTTTGTACTAACCCACACATAATTAAATATAAAATCTGTTAAGAACTACACTGTCTGTATATTTGATTTTAAACCAACAAGTATCAGTTCCACATTTCAAGCTACATTTATTTATTTTTTACTCTTAAGACAAAATAAGGTAATAAGTAATGTGTGGTTTTTAGTGATCGTTAATTAATGATTATTTGGAGATCGTGACCAGACCGCATCTCACGATCTTCAAATAATAAGTAATAAGTAATATATATGCTCTTTTGACGTTTTGTAATTTCTTTCTTTTGTTGAGTGCAATTGTATCAAAATTATTGTTAGTGAAAATTATAAACATTCTGGCTTCTGTTCCTCAGGTTTATTTATTTATTTGTTAATGGATTCTAGGTGCTCTCAGAAAATATATTCCATGACAACCCGACAGAGATTGCTGCCGGTAAGAAACTGGCGAGCCCCAGTGAAGAAGAGACGGTCGTCATTACTGGTATGAGCGGCACATTCCCCGAGGCTGACAATGTAACAGAATTCTCGGAAAAGCTGTTCAATAAAGTTGACATGATTACCGATGACAACCGCAGATGGGAACTGGGTATGGAATTTTTGCTGGATTTACTCTTTCTTGCCAAATAAATGAACTTTTCTTCATTTTCAGAGCATCCTGAGATCCCACACAGAACAGGCAAGATCAAACTTGTTAACAAGTTCGACGCGTCCTTCTTTGGCGTCCATTACAACCAAGCCAACACGATGGACCCAATGTGCAGGTTGTTCCTTGAAAAAGCTTATGAATCCGTCATAGACGCAGGTATGAATTGCCTCTTTTTTATCCTCAATACGATTTTTCAATGAACTTTTTAAAGGGATGAACCCAAACGAACTCCGTGGATCAAAGACAGGAGTCTTCGTCGGTGCTTGCTACAGTGAATCTGAGAAGACTTGGTTTTATGAAAAACTGCAAGCGGCTGGGTTTGCTGTGACGGGTTGCATAAGGTCGATGATGGCCAACCGCGTCTCCTACTATTTCGGCCTTGATGGTAAAGCTTAAAAAATTTCAGCAGTCAATTAACAATAATTTAATTATTTAATCTCAGGGCCTAGCTGTACCATCGATACTGCGTGTTCCTCAAGCATGTACGCTTTTGAGTACGGGTACAGGGCAATCAGAGAAGGGCTCTGCGATGCTGCAATCATCGGAGGATGCAACCTTTGCCTCCATCCATACGTGTCTCTACAATTTTGCAGGCTTGGAGTGTTATCCATGGATGGAAGGTGCAAACCATTCGACATCGCAGGTATTTACACAGTATTTCACAACAATTGAAATCATTGAGAAAAGTCAATCATCAGTTGTCGTAGATTTGTTCAGTTTTTGCATTCCCCAATTTTCAACTTTACAAACAAAAGTGACAAAGAATACATCCTTCTAATTAGTAAAGGGGTTAAACTTAAATGAAGGTATGCAATATTTAAATGTCAATTCTGGTAAATTTGAGCCTTTCTACTGATTTGGGTCAAATGCAAGAATAAATGTGAATCTTTCTTTAAAATTAACTAATTAAAAACTTATAACTAATTAAATAACAAACTTATTTGTATTTTCAAGCCAATGGTTATTGTCGATCCGAGGCGATATGTGCTGTTTTCCTTCAGAAGAAGAAGGATGCTCGAAGGATTTATGCATCCGTAATACATGCTAAAACAAACTGTGATGGTTACAAAGAACAGGGAATCACTTATCCTTCTGGTGAGATCCAACAACAGCTTTTCGAGAATTTTTATGCCGAATGTGAAATAGATCCATCGACACTCAATTATGTCGAAGCCCATGGCACAGGCACTAAGGTACAATAAGTGTAAAATATCCAAAGGGATCGATCTAACAGGGCCGATTTACAGGTCGGAGATCCAGAGGAGATAAAGGCGTTGGTGAATACATTCTGCAAAGGTCGTAAGACACCCCTGAAGATTGGTTCCGTCAAGTCTAACATAGGACACACGGAGCCGGCATCAGGACTATGTTCAATCACCAAAGTCATCATAGCCATGGAAACTGGACTCATTCCGCCAAATATAAACTTGGTCAACATAAGACAAGACATTGAAGCTTTTCGTGACGGTTCCATACAGGTGAATTACATGCTATATTTATATTTATTGTTAAAAAAATTATAAAATTTCAGGTTGTAACAGAACCTACACCATGGGAAGGTGGAATGGCCGGTATCAACTCTTTCGGTTTTGGTGGCGCCAACTGCCATATTTTACTTAATTGGAATGAAAAGAGCAAAATCAATGGGGGCCTCCCAGCGGACGAGATACCAAGATTGATCAACACCTCTGGACGTACGATACAAGCAGTTGAAAAAATCCTCAACCATGTAAAAAAATCCTTGCTGATTTCTATTCAAACAAACTCAACTGTGGAATGTTACGTTTAAGGTGGAAGGCCAACTTTTGGATGCCGAGTTCTGTAAGCTGTTACATGAAGTGCATAAATCAAACATCCAAGGGCACAATTACAGAGGTTATATTCTTCTCAACAAAGACAAATCTTTGTCAAAAAATCAGCCAAGAGCAGTTCAGGTGGGTACAATTTCATAAGGTTAACTAACCTATTATTTATTTATTTTTCTTTTCTCCAGTTTTTAATTTTTTTATTACTATTTCACAATACTTTGCCAACATTTACGAAAATAAGAATAAATTTTCTATAATAATTTCAATTTTCTATGGTAATTTATATTTCATATATTTTTTCTGGATACTGTATATTGTAGATTATTGCTAATGTGACTGTAGAGCCTGTTGAACAGAATTTATCAGATAGGACTCTTATGAGCTCGTCATCTTCAGGCTTTCTATCAGCCTCCATTGCCTTGATGTAATAATCTATAATCATCCTAATCCTAAGTTTTTCCTGCTTTGCAAGACCTCTGTCATGGAGTGTTTTTCCATTTCTTATTTTACCCTTCTCATCTTGAGTCCTGGAACGAACACTGTCTGTGATATTACCTCATGTGAGGTCAGTGCATTGGCTATTGAAGTACATGGCTATATTGCTTGTAAGATAATTTTCTATGGCATTTTAACACCCAATTTTCCATCATAAATCCCCTTGCGTTGTTTAATTGATGAACTGTAGGTATCAAGCAGTCAGGTATTGGTACAACCACTGCACCTTTTTCAGTGGTTATTGGTCATTATCCAATAATTTATCATGATATATAAATTAGTATTTTCTGTCATGAAAAAAATTAATGAGCAGTGTAATTTTTAACAGGATGTTCCATTAAAAAAGCCACTTTATTTCTATTTCCCTGGGGTTTACGCGAATCGGAAAAACCTGGACAAGTCCCTACTTCAATTTCCAATTTTCAAAGAGGTCTTGTCGAAAATGAGCAAAGTCCTTGCCTTCGACGTCTTCAATGTAGTTTCCAATTGGAACAAAGAGGAATTCAACAATCTCATCAACAATTTCATCGGGACAACGGCAGTTCAGGTTTGTTTTTTAGCTTCACACCTTGGTCATGATTTATAAGAAAAATAATTTCAGATTGCCATGGTCGATCTCCTTAAATCACTTGGAATCGTTCCTGACAAAATAGTCGGCACATCCATTGGAGAAGTCGCTTCAGCCTATGCTGCAGGCTGTATCACTGCTGAAGAAGCCATTCTCACATCTTATTACATTGGAGTGGCATTGAAGGAAATAAATTTAGTTCCTAGCACAATGTTTTTAGTAGGTAAGTTACAGAGGTACTTGAATTCAACGAAAAGGCTAACTATTTGATTATTTTTCTTTCAATGTCAATCTAACAGTTAATTACACACATTAAATGAAGCTTTGTTTCTTTTGAAGATCTACCCTATCTTGAAGTTCAAGACATGGCCTCACATGGAATTGAAGTCACACCTGTCGGAACCAAGGCATCGATGGTGAAAGGGGAGAAGTCTACCATGTCCACTTTTGTACAAAAGATGAAGAAAAATCAAATCAAAGTCACTGAAATGAACACGTGTCATGTTCCCATACATTCCAGCTCTTCTAAAAATGCTGCCAGTAAAATGTTAGCATATTTACGAGAGGTAAATATCAATTATTACAACCATCTCGAATCCATGACTTGATTGCTGGTTCTGTCTAGATAATAGTTAACGAAAAAGCAGTCCCACCGCAGTGGCTTACTTCAGTAGTTTCTAACAAGTGTAATGCAGAGTTGCTCTGCAAAAGCGTACTTGAGCCTCTTCACTCAGATGTTTTACTTCAAGCAAGAGCTGAAGCAACTGTGTTGGAGGTCGGACCACCAGGTGAACATCACCTCAGTGCCTTCATCAAACACCCTGTATTTAACAGCAGTAACAACGTGGCCAACACTTCTGCTGTTCTTGTCTCACTTGGAAGGTAAACACGTTTTCCCCAAATCCTCAGTGCTTCCTTTCTTACTTTGAGCAGTAACATTCCCATTGCTTTATAAGTCTACATGTCACGGAAAGTTAGAATTTACAGTCAGATTTTGTAATATAATTGCTAACAATCGGAACAGTTATACCATAGTCATATATTTTTAAATAAGTATGTAATGGCAAAAGTATTTTTAGTTCAGTCATTTCAGATCATTGTGGTCAGCCTATCCTTAATGTTTTGTATACAAAATGAGAGGAAACAACCAAGCTGAAGAGCCATCATCCTGCAGACCTAAAGAAACTAATAATTTTTTTTTTAAATTTTTGTAAGGCTGTATTTAGATGGCGTGGACATGAATTTGTCTATGTTGTATCCTGATGTCGTTTTTCCCGTCTCGAGATCGACGCCGATGATATCTCCCATTCTCGACTGGGACCACTCTGAAAATTGGTATGTCACATGTTACAAACAGGGGAAAGTCAAGTCAGGCGAAGATATGGTCACAATATCTTTAAACGATGAAGAAATGGAGTACATATCTGGTCATGTGATCGACGGAAGAAATTTATTCCCAGCCACAGGCTACCTGGTAGGCTTTACACATTTCAAGCAAGATGATATTAAAAGCAATAAATTTTTAATTAATTTTCAGAACCTAGTTTGGGAAGCCGTTGGCAATACTTTGGGCAAACATTACTCAGAAATCCCAGTTATTTTTCAAAATGTCAAATTTCATAGGGCAACAACTCTATCAAAAGATGGTGAATATTAAACTTAACTTGCTACTAAAGTTTCCAACACTCTTAATTTGCAAACCAAAACTATTTTCAGGGTCAATCGATTTTACTGTTTTGCTACAGAAGAGCAGTGGAAAATTTGAGGTCATCGAGGGTGGAGCCGCTATTGTCACAGGAAAAGTGCTCATTCCTAGTGAAGAAGACATAGTAAAAGAAATGTGCCCCATAGAGGGCGACAAAGGTGTCACCAGTTTCTCCCTCAACGCAAAAGATTTCTACAAAGAGCTAAGGCTGAGGGGTTACAACTACAAGGGGTTGTTTAGAAGTGTAGTCAAAGCTAATGTCAGCGGTAAGTGTGAAAAATGTTTATTTAGAAAAAAAAATATATATATTTTTCCTATGAAAAGAGGCTGCTGGGAAAATAACTTGGCACAACAATTGGGTTGCTTTTATGGACAACATGCTCCAGCTGCAGATCATACTCAGTGACACCAGGTCGCTCTTTGTACCCACATCTATAGACCGTGTGATGATCAACCCAAAAATGCATTCTCTTTACGTCGAAAAATTCAAGGATAACGGTGGTAGGTAAAACTAGGTAAAAAAATCATAGAGATTCGATGCTCTAGAAAACTAATGAACCTTCTGTAAACAGAGATTCCGGTCGGAGTTTTCAAAGGTATTCAGATGATCAAGTCAGGAGGCATAGAGATCTATGGGCTCAATGCGAACGCCATTTCTAGAAGGAAAAACCTCGGAGAAGCTGTTTTGGAGAAATACCATTTTATACCCAATAAGGTGTTTGCCAATGTACGTAACAGTTCGCCTTGAACAATAGGTCTATTGCTATAAAAACGATGTCACAACTACAAATCATCCTTTCTATCATATATAATTTTTTATACCCAAGATTATAAAATTTATATAATTTCAGGAATACGATATGGATCAAGTTGTTAGAATTATGGTTCACACGGCTATAGAAAATGAACCCAGCGTAAATATTAAAATCACTGAAATCCCCTCAACACAAAGCCTCCTCTCACGCATCATTGCTCAAGTTCTTGGCGATCTTCCATTAATCCAGGTAACAATTAAACAATCTTACAGTGCCAATTGTAACACCAAATTAACACAATCTATTTAATGTAGCCTGAAATCACCGTGCTGACAAGCCCAAGCAACCCTCTCGTAGAAGACGTCCCTCCAGAATTCATCGTTGAAGATAAAAAGCTCGTCACAGACCAATCTGTAATGATAATGGTCGCAAGCAACATCCTTGCAAATGAAAATCGACCAGTAAGTATTAAGATGTGAAATTGAATTGTGTATTTTTTCCATTTATGAAATTTCAAGAAGAAATCATAAAATAATTTACATTTGTAGGTTCTTGAATCTTGTCTGTATGCCTTGAAGGAAGGAGGCTTTATAATTGCTAGAGAACCCATTGGAAGTGAGTTGCAAGTCGAATACTTGCAGCTAGTCCAGAATTACATTGTTGACGACGAACAAATTATGATGTTGAGAAAGGTATATTAATATTCAGACTTTAAACTTACAAAATTGAAAATTAATATTTTTTTTACCATTTCAACAAGGTGAAAGGGATGACAGTACAATTGGATGACAAAGCGGTAATTGAAGTGAAGCGAGATGACTTAAACTGGCTTACCACTGCTCAGGAGGCAATGAAAAACGACAAGTTTAAAAAAGTCTATTTCGTATCACAGAACGATAGGTTGAGCGGGATCTTGGGATTGGTCAACTGCATCAAAAAAGAACCAGGAGGCACCAAGGCAAGGTGGGTATTTGTAAGTCAAATGTACTTGAGATACTGGGACTGCAAAATGTCCTTCGACTAAGAAGTTGGTGAATGATTTGGGCATTCTCAATTTCTATGCATTACATTCAATGAAGTTTTATGATCACCTTCTTAATTTCCAAATATGTATGATCTGGACTAAAACATAAAATGAGATTCTTAAATTCTGCAGGTGCGTTTTTACTTTTGACTCCAATGCTCCAAAATTTTCTCTGAATGATCAGTTTTACACGACTCAACTAAATAAAGATCTAGTAATTAACGTCTTCAAGGATGGGAAATGGGGAACGTACAGGCATTTGAAAATCGAGATGGAAGAGGAAGTAAAAGCTGAATATGTTTTCGCCGCTCCCTTGGTGAAAGGCGATGTTAGCAGTGTGAAATGGCTCCAAGGGAATGTGGAATCATTGGAGTATGTTATTTCCATTACACTTTTTCCACGTCAGTATATTACAACATTTTTTTATTCCAGGGTGAAAGATCGTGTGATTGTGGAGACATATTATTGTGCTTTGAACTTTAGGGACATCATGCTAGCAACAGGAAAGCTATCTCCAGAAGTGATCACGAGCAATAGGATGTCTCAAGTTAGGTCCATCGTATAAAACATGAAGCAAAAATCGATGTTCTAATTTATGAAATTTTTAAGGATTCCATCATAGGATTTGAGTTCAGCGGAATAGCAAATGGAAAAAGAGTCATGGGAGTTACTAACAGTAAAGGTTTAGCTACAAAAGTAAGAAGCAATAAACATTTATTATGGGAAGTCCCAGACGAGTGGACTCTGGAAGAAGCTGTAACCGTACCTTGCGTTTACCTGACTGTAAGGAAAAAACAAATAAATCATTTTGACTATATCAACCTGAATTTTTTTTTTCTTGACAGGCGGTTTATGGTTTAATGCTCTCTGGCAAGTTACAACCAGGAGAATCTATATTGATCCACGCTGGTACCGGAGGGGTAGGTCAGGCTGCTATCAATATCGCTCTTTCCTACGGCTGTACCATATTTACCACAGTGGGTACGGTTGAAAAAAAGAATTTCCTTCTTCAACATTTCCCACAGGTGAGTTGATGACATCTTGAAAATTTCAATGTTAAAACAACCATTTTCCAGTTGAACGTAAAAAATATTGGAAATTCTCGTGATACCTCCTTCGAGCAGCTTATCATGAGGGAGACGAATGGTCGTGGTGTCGACATGGTTCTCAACTCCTTAGCTGAAGAGAAACTTATGGCATCCGCACGTTGTTTAGCACCAGGAGGCAGGTTTATCGAAATAGGAAAGTTTGACATATCAAATAATAACACATTAGGTAAGTATGGGTATTGTTCTATAGGCAGTTAACAGAATAAATGAGATTTGTTATCTAAGGCATGGAGCTTTATAAGCGAGGAGCAACTTTTGCCGGTATCATGGTGGATAATCACATGAAAGAGGAAGGTACTGGCTGTCAAGAAGATTTGGCATACAATAGGCTTCTGGAAGAAATAAGACGAGGTGCTGTTAAACCTCTCGTCAGAAAGGTTTTCCAGAAAAACGAATTAGAACCAGCCTTCAGGTACTAAGATATTTTTTTAAACTTCAAAGCTAAATACAATTATTCTTTATTTTTTTAAAGATACATGGCTGCAGGAAAACACATTGGAAAAGTCATCATAAAGATAAATGAGAATGACGAAAAGCACCCTAGTGAATGTTCTCCACTGTACAATTGCAAGCCGAGATTTACTGCCAAAGGAAAATTTTGTTATATCATCACTGGAGGTCTTGGAGGATTCGGCTTGGAGTTGGCTGACTGGCTTGTACTACGGGGGGCGAAGAATTTAGTCCTGGTTTCGAGAAAGGGGATCAGCAACGGATACCAGGAATTGAGAATAAACATATGGAAATCCTACGGAGTACGCGTGTTGGTGTCGACTGCAGACATAACGAAGCCGGAAGGCGTTGTCAGCCTGCTTGAACAATCTAAAGCACTGGGACCAGTCAAGGGTATATTCAATTTGGCCATGGTAAGCTAACCAACCCTTTTGAATTAAATTATTTATAAATGTGATAACATGTAAATATTGTGTACAATTGTTGAATATTTGCTTTTTGTTAATGTTTTCATCTTTGAAGTTTTCAATAATGTGGAACTATTTTTTCTGCATTATCAAATACTTCAAAGATTAATAAATTCGCTTGAAATTATAATATTTTAACATTATCAGTTACAGTCTGTCAGGCCTAAAACAATCCACTTATTTCATTTTGATAATGTTTGGCAAACAGGTTCTCAAAGATGGGATATTCTCCAACCAGACGATCGAAAACTTCAAAGATTCGATCGGACCAAAAGCCGACTCGACCATACATTTTGACAAGTACAGCAGAAAAATGTGCCCTATGCTAGAACAGTTCGTTGTCTTTTCAAGTGTGAGCTGTGGGAGAGGAAACGGTGGTCAGACCAATTACGGATGGTCCAATTCAGTCATGGAAAGGGTCTGTGAGCAAAGGAGAGCGGAGGGCCTTCCAGCAACTGCGATCCAGTGGGGTGCAGTCGGTGACACTGGTTTGGTCGCCGAAATGCAAGATGAACACATTGACGTTGTAATAGGTAAGGTCGTGTTTTATCACTTATTTCCTTTTCAAACAAAGTGTGGGTTATTTTAGGCGGGACTCTTCAGCAGAGAATAACTTCTTGTCTTGAAGTGATTAATGGATTTTTAACACAGCCCAACGCCATCGTTTCGAGTATGGTTGTGGCTGAAAAACGAGCCGGCGGTTCGTCTGCTGACAACATTGTCGACACGGTTGCAAATATTCTTGGTATGGTAAATTAACAAGTTAAATTTGACATTAATATACTTAAACAATTTACAAAACAAACAAAAAATTCTGAAGGCTTGAGGGATTTGAAAAATGTAAGTCTTCACTCGACCCTGGCTGAACTGGGTATGGACTCAATGATGGCTGTTGAAATAAAACAAACTCTTGAAAGGGAATTTGAAGTTTTCCTCTCTCCACACGATATTCGATCGATGACCTTTGCAAAACTCTGCGATCTTTCGACAACCCAAGATGAGAAAAATGATGTAATTCAAGGTAGTTGTCATCATTTAGAATTCCAGCAAGATTTGAATTTATAAACTCTCCTTACGTTATATTGCTAATTTTCATATACTAAAGTTGAAAAAACTCCTGAATTTAACATCGATTTCCTAATAAACATGATTGGAGAGGAAGTAAATGAAGATGTGATCAAAACCGTAAAAATATGTGGGTCATCAAACAGCCAAGTCTTCATTGCTCCAGGCATTGAAGGTACGATTCAAACTGAATTGACTTTTTTTGTTAAATAACCAATGGTTAAATATAAATTTTGTATCACCCCTTATGCAATATTTTATTTTCATTTAATATGATTTGTAAAACAGGACAGACCACAGTCGTTGAACCATTATCCCAAATGTTAGAGACAAATGTGCACATTTTCCAATTCAACAGCACATTATGTGAAACTGTTAATGAAATTGCAAATCACCTTCTGCCAGTAAGTAAAATAAAAATATTAAAACTTATCAGGATTAAACCTTTGATTTTTTTTACAGCAAATTCTAGACTTTTTGCCATCTGGATCAAATTTCAACCTAATCGGTTATTCATGGGGAGGTCTTCTAACATTAGATTTAGCCTACAGATTAGAAATGAAGGGCTACAGGGGAAAGATTTGCCTCATCGACAGTTCGCCAGATTTTATGAGAAATACCTACAAGATTTGGGCCTCTGGAAGTGAAGACTACCAGCAGATCACTATCCTTAACCGAGTAGTTGACATTCTGTGTCCTCAGGAAAAAAGCAAGGCGAGTGTTATTATCAGTTGTAATTTAAGTGTTTCAAAAATCATAATCAATATTATATACATGTTTAGGTGGAAACTCTGCTTAAAATAGCCAGTAGTTGGGAAGCAAGAATAAAAATTCTGTCAGAATGGTCAAATCAGTTTGTTAACTTCACGTCAAGTTTTAAAGAAAATATGATCAATGGGATTTATTCGAGGATTAAAGCAATTTCTAAAATGGAAGATATACCTTTAAAAAGTTTACAATCGCCTATTCATCTCATCCGACCCACTGAACTTATATTGCCAGCCGAAGATAACTATGGCCTTTCTAAAGTAATTACGTTTGATTAGAGTGTTAACTTTTTTTTTAAAATATTAATCTTGCATTTCAGTACACAAAGGGGCCAGTAACTTTTGAGTTTATAGAAGGAAACCACACAACTTTACTTCAAAACAAAGCTACAGCAGATGCAATCAATTCGTTTATGGGCTTCACTGATATCAACAATACTACGAAGGTGCAAATGCTCAACAGTGCTTCGACAATTAAAGTTATCAAGGAAAATATCAAAAACATATAGAAAAATATATAATTTCATTAATTCTTATTTGAAATTATCTTTTGACATATCCTGACCCATTTTGTCTAGATAACCTAAATAGAATGACCACACTCTTTGTCTAAACCAGGTGCACCCTTCTTCCTCACGTTAGGAGTGCCTTCCTCAGTGAAATTTTGCTAGTTCCTTTTGTTAGTTCCTATGTGTCTGCCTATTCTTGACACACTCACTTTTAACCATTTTCTTGCAGTGGTTACATAAGCCGTTGATCATCCACCATAGACTTTTATCATACTATTTAAAATAGCTCTTTTTTTTAAGTTATGTCAAACCTGATATTTTAGTCCAGTTGTATTTATGAACTGTAGATAATAAAAGTGAAACTTTTAATGCAAAACTTTCCTTAAAAGTAAGAAAATTGCACGGTCATTGGTGCTTCTTAGAAAACTGTCAGGAAGGATTTAGAGTGAAAGAATGATTATGGGATTGGGATGAGGGTCCAGGGTTTTATGGAGGCGTCTATCGACTTCTTGCAGTTTCAAGGACAAATTAGTTGAATATGAAGTAGGGTTTTGCAATGCTTTGGAAGATTTTGGATTGTCGGAAAGGGTATGGGATGAATGGTGTTCGACTAGACTCTAGAGGGTTGGGATGAAGGTCACAGTGTCATGCAAGTTGACACTTCTTATGGTTTCGAGAACAAATCTGAATATCTGTATGGACAGCAAGGTTGGATAAGAAATAGGGAGCTTGGGTTTAGTAGGATTTTGGACTGGAATGAATGGATGGTTAGAGGGTGAAGGTTATTTCGTTTCATTGAGTCTGATCCTTCATTTCTTGAGCCATTTTACCAAAAAGAACTGGTCTGAGTTTGCTGCGGTATCGTCTGCATAGTATAAAATAATATATCAGGAGTGATAGGGGTGTCTGCAGTGTATACTGAATAGAGAATTGGAACAAGTTTGCTCCCTTGCAGGACAATGTTGCGGCAAAGAGGGTGGGCAGGGAAGAAGGATGTTCTGGTTCATACTTGAAAGTACCTGTCAGACATGATTTTAGGATGAGGTGGTGAATGGGAAGCCCTTGAGTTTCCAGAACAAGCCCGGGTGCCACAAGATTGAAGGCTTGTCTCACACCTAAGAACGAACCCGAGCAGCAATGACTACCTGAATAGTTCCATCTGTTCAGTTTTATTCTTTTAAGTCATGAGGGTGCCCTGTAAATCTTTGGTTGATATAATGTGCCTTGTGAAACACCAGGTTAGGCATAGTGGACAGAGGAGAAGGAGTTCTGGTTCTTACTTGAAAGTCCATATTGGAAAGGAAAGCATGTTCGTTGAGTTTGAACTGCAAACTCAACGAAGACCTCATATTTAGGAAAGCACCAGAGCAGCATTCCGCTCAAGCACTGTTGAATGGTAAAGTTATGTTGAGGGGCGTCGGTGGCCGCAACGGTTTAGGCGTTGACACGGCGCTCATCACTGTAAGGTAAAGGGCCCGGGTTCCAATACAGCGGCCCTGCATTCGAACCCGACATACTTACAAATGGGCTTTTTTTCAAAACACCGGCATCCCGAGGGTTTATATGACCTGTGCTGCGGCGAACCCTCGTAAAGTTAAAAAAAACAAAAGTTATGTTGCCTTAATTGACGGGATGGAATGGCATTGGTGGTTTACTGTACATTTTACAACTTTTGCCTTCATGGATTATATTTTAAAATGTAAAAACTTCAGTTTTTCTTCAGCAATTAGCTTACCATATGACACATACATCACAACAAAAATGATCGTTTGTTTAATTTATTTTGGTGCAACTGTCAATAATGATAAAATTCCTGACATACAAAAGTACAATCATTGTACAATAAATAATTACACATAAAACAAGTATTGCAAAAATATTTGAACACATGAAAAACAAATATAACACAATCTTTAGTACAATAAAGGAACGAAGCACATAAAAGTGCAAGAGAAATCGTCCCAGTTCCTTTTAAATTCCCCGAACAAAGTGTCCATTGAATTGGTCGAATCATTAGCACAATTACATCGTCCATCACCATAGAAAAACCGAAGCCCATCACCGTCCGACATTATTTATAAAAATAAAACACACTGACTAGACCGGCATATAATACATTCAGTCGATATTTTTCAGATTAATAAATTGGAAAAATATATATATATTTAAGTCATTTGAAAATTATTTCCTCAAATTCTGTATGATTTTATTAAATTTATCGTCAATTTTGTCCAACCCGTTGTCGAAACCTTCCGGGAGAGATTTGACTTTCACGATTTTGACTCTGGGCATGAGAAGAATAGAAACGATGAAGACAAGCGCCGTTCCGACGAACCAGAGCATCGAGGCGAAAAGAGGTCCGACCGGCGTCTTGGGGGTGGTCATTTTTGTCGGCATCGTCGGCATCATAGGCATCATCGGCTTAATCATCTTCAACACCTGGGCCAGCTCTGCCGGCAGATCCGAATAACTTTCATGGTCCTTCAGGCTTTCCAGATTCTTCAGCGGGTAAAAGTAGTAATAGTAGCCACTCGGCTTTTGACTTGCCCCGTTTTCTATTTCCGGTTTCATTTCTGCATCTAGAACGGGCCAAAGTCACCAAACTAGTTTGTACAATTATTTATACAATTTGTAATAAGAAATAAAGTCAGTAGGCTTAAAACGAAAACCTTATCCCACATTTTTCTTCTTTTAGCACTGTGTTGATTTCTAATGTTCGAATATCGACAAATAAATTTGTCAGAAAATCACTGCCATAATACAAATTACAACACAATGCCAAAATAATTATGAAGAAAAATCAGGAATTTTTAAAATAATCATTTTATCCAATTTAACTTGAAAAAAGAAGGGTGGCTTCTGAGGGATAAAATAACTTTTACTTAGGATAATAAGAAGTTTTGTAAATTAATTTTCGAACCTTGCAAGCTCGGATATGGATTTCCGTTGGTTTCTTCCCGCACTGGTTCTTCTTTGTTAAGAGGTGAAAAAATCAAATTGATTAGATCTTCAACCGGTATGTCCGGCTTTGCATCCGGAGAGTAGATCTGGTATCCTTCCTGAAACAAAAAGTTTTCTGTGAGGCGGATAACATTAGTGAGCGTAAATAATAGCTAGGTTTTAAATATTAGAAGAATTTGGAAACGGTTATTGAAGATAAAGAATGCATATAGACTACATTGATTAACATGGGTAGTATGTAATTAAAATTTGATAAGTCGTATACAAAACTAAAACAGTCATCATTCGATGTCGAAGAATTAAAGCTTCAAAGGCTAAGATTCCACGATTCAATTGGACAAGTAGAAAACGATACTAAAAGATTTATCATTCCATGTCGTAGACTCGAAGAATACATAATTCAATGTGAATGGTTGAAAATTAAAGGCTGAAAGAATCATCGATCAACTCAAAAGGTGTAAGTTGAACTGAAAAATCCATCATTCTATGTTGAAGTTTGAATATTCAAATACTGATAATCCAGTAATAATAATAATTCAGTTCGAAAAGTCGGAAACACAGACTCAAAAGCCACCATTCGATGTCGAAGAATGAAGATTTCTAGAATTTTTCAGCTTCAATCAGCTTGAAAAGTGAAAATGAAAATTAAAAAACTGATAAATCAACATTGAACATTAGAAGAATACTAAGAATATCGAAAGATTCGAAGAATGAACATTCGAAGAATTTTCCACATCCTACATGTATTTGTTAAATTTAAACAAAGTTTGTAAATCCCAGGCCCTGAAGATGATCTCAATAAAGATCGAAACGTTGGCACGATAAAGAAAATGTTTTTCTGAAACCTACACACACCAGACTGCATCTCACGATTTCTGAATAATTATTCGATTATTGTTATCGTTAATTTAATGTCGACTATTGAAAATTTCAAGATTAAAGATCCATGATTCAGCTAAAAATGTGGAAATCAGGCTATAAAATTGATTAATCAATCTTACAGATTCAACTATTTAAGATTTAAAGAATCCACGATTCAGCTTTTAAAAAAGTCGAAAACCTAGTCTATACGACTGATCAATCAATCTCGAAGAATCAAGAATAGGTAATTTAATGTTAAAGAGTGAAAAGTTAAACCTTGGAGAATCCAAGATCCAGCACAAAACGGAAACTAGAAGAGTGATCAATCAATTTTGAAAATTCGAAGAATTCGTATTTCAGTGTGGACTATTGAATATTTCAAGATTGTGGATCCAAGATTTAGCTTTAAAAAAATTAAAAAATGGATACTGTCAGATTGATTTATGTTGTAGAATTTAAGGATATGCAATTTAATGCCATACAATGAAGAGTTCAAGGCTTGAAGAATCCATGATCCAGCTCAAAACGTCAAAAACGGTGGCTAGAAGACTGGTTAATCAATCCTGAAGATTAAAAGAATTCGTAATTCAATGTGGACTATTGAAGATTTCAAAATTAAGGATCCAAGACTTAGCTTTTTTTAAAAAAAATAAAAAACGGTGCCCAGAAAACTGTTTAATCAATCTTGAAGATTCGAAGAATAAGTAATGTTAAACATTAATGGGTTAAAGACTCGATGAATAAATGAGTAAAACGTAAGTTTGCCATCAATTTATTATTCTCAAAGGCTGATCATCAATCTCTAACATTCGAAGAATATTTAATGCAATATCGAAGAGGAATGTTTCTTTTTTCTTTTTTTAACGAGGGTTCGCAACAGCAGAGGTCATATCAACCCTCAGGGCGCCGGTGTTTTTGAAAAAAAAACCATTTGTAAGTATGTCGGGTTCGAATGCAGGGCCGCTGGATTCGAACCCAGGACCTTTACCTTACAGTGATGACCGCCGTGTCAACGCCTAAACCGTTGCGGCCACCGGCACCCCGATTGGATCCCTGTTTAAAGACTCGAAGAATCCACGATTCTCACTGACTTCTTAATTATTAGGAACGAATTATAAAAAACAGTTTCGAAATTGGAACAACTGTCCATGTTACTTGCTGGTCTTCTCAACTTGAGTTATTTAGCGAAATGTTGATACATATTTTACAGAAATAAATCAAACGGTTTTCATAAGTGCGAAACTTTAGGTAGAACATAAATTATGAATTTAATTAACTTACATGGGCATTTTGAGCCGGTTGAGTTCCAGTAACGTTCATCGTATCCCATTTATCGTCGTCGCTGAAAACAATGTTGTTGTAGCCGTAGTCGTCGTTAATGAAGTTGTCCGATTCTTCTTTCGGCTCCATCCTGTCGATTTGGATCCTGTTCAACGTCGAGTGCAAGTAGTTGCGTCCCGATTCCAAATCATCCCCTAGGGTCATCCTCGTCCACAGTAAGGCCAGGAGGCATAGTAAAGCCTGTCTCATTGTTCTACGATTAGCTATCTGCCTGAAATAAAATCTGTTTTGTACTGTAATTGCTTTTTGTGTGAAATAAGAAGTTTGAATATATTTCGTTTAAATATGGTTTTATGTTTCGTCTATGGACAAATCTCTCGACACACAAACATCCCTTCAATGCGAAAATATTGTAAATACATGATTCAACGTGAAAGTAGGTTCACAATCCAGACCAGAAGGTAGAAAAACTTGATACGTGATTTCAACTTGAAGAAGAAAATAATCCACGATTCGACTGGAAAATCGTAAGCACAAACTCGAATCATTCAATGAAAGTCTGAAGATGGGAAGAATCCAAAATTCTATCTTGAAGGGTAGATTGAAAGAATACAAGATTCAACTCGAAAAGATGAAGAATAGACTCGAATCAATGTCGGAAATTCAAAACACCAATATTTCAATGTCGAAGATTAAAGAAGTATAAAGGCTGGAAGAAAACATGATTCTAATCAAACAGTCAAAAACGATGATTAGACTATTCATGATGATTGGTCAATTCATTTTGAAAATTCGAAGAATTCTTCAGCGTCAAATGATAATTCGAACTAAAAATGTCAGAAAAGTAGAATCGAAGGCTCAAATAACTCACATTTCAATTTATGAAAATTCCAAAAATCCAAAAGTCTATCTCAAAGAATTTATGATTCAGCTCAGAAATTTGAAAACTAAGACTAGAAGGTCGTACAAACAATTTTGAAAATTCGAAGAATAGTTAATTCAACGTCGACTATTGAAAATTTCAAGATTAAGAATCCATGATTTAGCACGAAAAGTTGAAAACCGAAATTAAAAGATTGATCCATTAATCTTGAAGCTCAGACTCGAAGAATCGATGGTAGAAAACCAAAACCTGAACAGGAAACTCAAAAATGTTTATTTGAAAGTCACACAGGAAGACTCAAAGCTTCATTATTCAATGTCGGAGATTGAAGAGTTAAAGGGTTGAACAATTCAAGATTCAGCTAAAATGGTCAAAGACTACAAGATTGATCAACCAATCTTGAAAAACCCAGGGATACGTAATTCACTGTCTAAGATTGGAGAGTTAAAGCCTTGAAGAATTCATGATTCAGCTCGAAAATTCAAAAATATAGACTAAAATATTGGACAATCAATCCTGAAAAATACGTAATTCAATGTCAAATAGTGAAGAGTTAGAGTCTTGAAGAATCCATGATTCAGGTCAAAAGGACAAGGCAGCGCCAAGAAAATTGATCAGCCAATCTTGAAGAATGTAAGGATACGTAATTCAATGTCAAAAATTAAATATTTAAAGGCTAATATCTACAATTCAGCTCAAAAATTCAAAGAATATAAGATTAATCAACCAGACTTGGAGAATCTACATATACTTGATTCGTTGTCAAACATTGAAAATTTCAAAGCTAAGAATCTACGATTCAGCTCAAAAAGTCAAAGATGGAAGAGTTAAAGGCTATAAGTCATGATTCAGCTGAATAATATTTTCAAAAATCGACTAAAATAAAGAAAATCAATCTTGAAGATTCGACAGATTAAAGATTTAAAGGCTCGAAGAATACATAATTCTATTTTGAAGAGTAGAATATTCAAAACATTTTACAGGATCCTATTTTGTATATTGAAGAATTTCAAAGATACCAAAAAACTTTTCATCTCGAAGAGTCGAGTGTTGCAGATGTCAAGAATACAGAATTGAATCTCGAAGAATCGATACACAAAGGCACAAAGAATCCCTAATTAAATTTGAAAAATTGAATCTTCAAAGAATGTAGAAAAGAAAAACGTGTATGACTCAGCATTTTGGAGGGTTGCCTGCATTTTCCTTTTGTCGGACACTTGACTATCGGTGCTTAGCTTTACAATCTTGATTATTTTAGTTTTTTGATATAATAATAAGTACCATATAGTTATAATTATATTAACTTCAGTTATTACGTTTTATTGGTTTTAATGCCATAAGAGGGCTCAGAAGTGGTCTTCCTCATTAGGCAGAGGCGACACGGACCAATCTTTCGCCGTTTTACCCATCTTCAACTTTATAGAAGGTCAACGTATCGCGGACTTGCAGGGTTTCTGATCCTTAAAATTCTACGCGCAAGTTCGAGTGTACCTTGCAACAACGGTCATTAAACCCGCTGCTACGGATCAGTCAGCAAGTTCATCTTTGTAGCGTAGAACATTTACGGCTGACGAGGAGTGAGCGTTTAATTATTCAATAGTAGCCCAAGCAGCCAAGTATGACGAGGAGTCCAGTTGCACGAGTCCGAAAAGGTTGAACATAGTTTAGTGGTAGAGATGGAGATAATGTAACTATTTTTTGTAGATTTTATACCTAATTGGATTAGAGAACGTTAAGAAGCTTTTGTAGTTCTGGCCTCTCTCTCACCCACTCATTCTTTCTCTCACTCTCTCTCTCTCTCTCTCTCTCTCACCCACTCTTTCTTTCTCTCTCTCTCACACTCTCACTCACTCATTCTCTCCTCTCTCATTCACACTCACTCATTCTCACTCACACCCCTCACTCGCTCAATCACTCTCTCTCTCTCTCTCTCTCTCTCACCCACCCATTCTCTCACTCACTTACTTATCACTCTCATTCTCACACCAAGTCGTTGAATTAGAAGGAAAACCGCATGATTAGATTAAGCCATTTTCAAAATGTGACATTAAAGAAAAGACGAAAAGGTTGATCATAATTTAGTTCTGCTAAGGGGTTGTAGATAAAATAACTATTATTTGTAGATTTTATACCTAATTTGATTAATGAACTTAAGAAACTTTTATAGTTCTGGTCTCTCTCTCATTCACTCACCCACTTATCACGATCTCTCTCTCACTCCCCCTCATTCATTCTCTCTCTTTCTCTCTCTCACACACATACACACCACTCTCTCTCTCTCATTCACTCATTCACTTATCACGCTCTCTCTCTCTCTCTCTCTCTCTCTCTCTCTCTCTCTCACTCACTCCCTCTCCCTCGTTCGATCATAAACCTTTTCTATCTCTTTGTCAGCATGGAAAAAATATGACAAAGGCCAATGGTCTATTTTATTATTCTTTGAAATTTGGTGGCAGTCCCTTTTAATGAATTTCTGATATAGTGAGCCTGATGATGATGGAATAACGAAGAAAATAATTATGATTAAAACGAGTTGTAACTTACTTATGATATGGTCGTTAGGTACGATGAGAGGTGGAGGAACATTACTCTCGGTGGTCCAGCTGAGATTGTTGTTAGCGACCCGTTTCTCTGCAAAATGGGTCGTCGGACCCCCTCCGTTTGAGGATGCCTCCCTTCCGCTTTCTTCGGAGCTTTGGTGGTCATTTATTTTTTTTATTTATTTTTTTCAATTTGTAATTCAGCGAAAACTTTCTCGCATGACATCAATGCTTTCTTCCGTGAGCCGGGACGAATTCCCGTTCAACAGGTTTTACGTTTGCAGGGCGTTCCTGTTCTAGATGACAAAATTGAAATTCCGGTCGTCCGTGCGTCCTTGGCCCACAGAACTACATAAACCAAACACCTACACAAAATTAAAAAAAATAAAAAATAAAAAATAAATATATATATATATCAGGCCCGCATCATTTTTTACCCTTAGCTAAGTTAGAAAAATTCACCTCAACTAGAGTTACCCAGTCATGTCTACCTAATTTTGTCCGTCTTGAGAGCGGTTCAACTGTAGATTATTTGAAGCAGCAATTTCGAACTTCATTCAAATCAAATCATAGAAATGTATGGTGTTTAGTGACTGTTAGTTAATGATTATTTGGAGATCGTGAGACACCAGACCGCATCTCCAAGTAATCAAATCACAGACCGCAATTCTGAACCCTTCAATTTTGCAGCAAATTTACCACCAACCATATGGTCTAATTCACTAGTTTTCGTGGTCCGCTTGACCAAACAATATCNGCTAGATACGCCGCTGCTCTACCACTTGAGCTATCGTGACTTCGATCCACTCTGACACTAACTTCCCATCTCAACCCCAGCTTTTGAATTTTCCCTCCTTTTTGCCATTTCTAGCCGAAGTTCGTGGGTTCGAATCCCGCTCGTGACATTGACTTTTTTTATCTCAACTAAGAACCTTAATTAATTGAAACATAAGGTCTAATGTTAGAATTTTCGTTTTCGACATTTTGAGGAAATTCTTAATTCCCTTCCAGATAGAATTATGGATTTTTTCAAATCTTCAGATGTTGAAATAGTTTATTCTTCAACAAGGATCAATCGTACAATTTTGACTTTTTGAGCTGAATCGTGAATTCTTCATGTCTTTAACTTTTTAATGTATGACATTTAATTACGTACCCTTCTTCAATTCTTCAAGATTGATTCATGTTTTTGTCAACGTTTTCTACTTTTTTGAGCTGTATCATAGCCTTTAACTATTCAATCTTTGACATTCGATGATGATGTTTTGAGTCTTCCTGTTTGACTTTCGAGTGGAATCATGTTTTCTTCGAACCTTTAAATGTTCAACCTTTGACAGTGAATTCTGTGACGTGCAAATCTTCACGATTGATTAATCAATCTTATAGTCTGTGTTTTCGACTTTTTTAGCTGGTTCATGAATTCTTCCATCCTTTAACTCTTCAATATTTATCATTAGATGATGATGTTTTGAATCTCCCTTCGAGTGGAATCATGTTTTCTTCCAGCCTTTAAATTTTCAATCTTCAGCACTGAATGATCGCTTTTAAGCCTGATACATACTTTTTCAACTTTTTTTAACGAGGGTTCGCAGAGGTTATATCAACCCTCGGGGTGCCGGTGTTTTTGAAAAAAAGCCCATTTGTAAATATGTCGGGTTCGAATTGGATTCGAATGCAGCTGGATTCGAACTCGGGACCTTTACCTTACAGTGATGAGCTACGTGTCAATGCAAACCGTTGCGGCCACCGACACCACCCGTTTTTCAACTTTAGCCATGGATTGACTATTCCACCTTTAAACATCGAATGTTTCGAGTCTGTGCTTCGTTTTTTCCAGTTTAATCATGGATTTTTTAAATATTGGATCCTTCCAGTTAGAATTTTTTGATTTTTCGAATCTTAAGAAATTGCAAAATTGAAAAATGTTTGTTTTTTTAATCTTCAAATTTTAATTGCCGATTTTATTTTTCGAGTAGAATCATGTTTTCTTCAAACCTTTAAATCGTCAATCTTCAACACTGAATATTGGCTTTCTCAATCTTATTTTCACGTCTTTTTACTTTAACCTATATATCCGGCTTATTTTATGTATTTTTCTTATTATTTCGTGTTTCATGTTGTTTGCTTATTCATGTTTCAAACCTTCCACAATATTCGCGTTTATGGATACGTGTGTTCATGTGTGTCATCACATGAAAGAAGTTGATCACTTCACGACTGAATTAAGAAAGAATCTGTTACACTGGCTAATCTCATATTTGTAGCCGTGTAATTAAAATTTACGGCCTGTATCATTAAAAACCAATTAACAATAACAGATAATCGGGGCTTTATAAAAAAAAAAATATGATTCCGGCCAGGATCGAACTGGCGGCCTTCTGCGTGTAAAGCAGATGTGATAACCACTACACCACGGAACCGATTTAGTACAATTTATGTATCCGATGTTGGTACGTATTTATGGCGTATAGGTTTTGTATACTTTCAGATAATAAAACATAAAAACGAACATATTAAATTAAATAATTAAATAAATTATGTTAAGTATTTTTTTACTAATTAAAATACCTAATAAAATAAATAGTTACGACGACAATTGAAAAATGGCAAAAGGAGGGAAAACTCATAAGGTGGGGTTGAGATGGGGAGTTGATGTCCGAGTGGATCGAGGTCACGA